>NW_008342282.1:3943637-3954451 GCF_000622305.1 Nannospalax galili | reverse complement strand
TGTTTGTTTCTACCTAGAAGGAAATTACTGGCCATCTTCAGCAGAAGGTTCAAATTAATGATGATGTTAATATGAATGAATTTGATTAGGATTAAAATCCAATTCACATTTCTCATTGAAGTCTCATTTTATCATGCCAGAACGAGTATCAAAAATATTTACATATTTGGAAGAAATATTTTTTAGTAAACACATCATACATACTGAGGCAAAACATTTAAATTTAGTGGACAAATGATATCTTCAAAGCTTACAGAAAAATTAACATGCAAAAAGGAGCAGAAACTATAAATGCTAAACCAGGCTTAAGAAGCAAAGAAGAGTCAGCCATCCAGAGCTTTGCATTAGGCAATGTACACAAACCAGTTAAAAAGTATTGGTAGCCTGCATATGTAGTGCCAACAGATATAGTCAGATTTTATCTTACATTATCTTTTATTCCCATTGTTTATGTAACAAATTTTCTCAGCATTGCAGTTATGAAATTAGAAGAAAAAAGAAACAATGTATATCATTATGGCAAAAATAAAGTAAGTATATGGTTATAAAAGGAATTTTAAGATTTCATCTTTCTTTAACCCAGAGTAAAACTGCATCATATAAGTGAACCACAATTTCGTTATTCACTCATCAGTTGAGGGACACTTAGGTTGCTTCCCTTTCTTAGCTATTGTGAAAAGAGCATCAACAAACATGGATGTACAAGTGTTTCTGCAATAGAATGAGTCCTTTGGGTATATGCCAAGGAATGGAATAACCTGGTCAAATGGTAGGTTCATTTTTAGTTTTTAAAGAGTTCTTCGCACTGTTTTCCATAGAGGTTGCAGGAGTTTGCAATCCCACCAGCAGTGGATGAGCATTCCCCTTTCCCCTCATCCTCCCCAGCATTTAGTATCATTTATTCTCTTGTTCTTACCCCACTGTAACTAGGGTAAGATGAAATCTTAAAGTGATTTTTATTTGCATTTTTGTTATTACTAATGATCTTGAGCACCTATTAAGATGTTTCTTAGCCATCTTTAGTTCTTCATTTGAGAACTCTCTGTTCAGATCTTTAGGCTGCCTTTTAATTGTGTTACTTGCATTCCTGGTTCTTTCTTTTCTGGGTATTTATATATTCTGATGTTAAACCTTTGTCAGATGTGTTGCTCTTGAAGATTTTCTCCCATTCTGTGAATTTTCTCTTCACTTTCTTGATTGTTTCTTTCATTATACAGAAGGTTTTTAGTTTAATAAGATCCTACTTATTGATTCTTGACCTTAATTCCTGAGCAATTGATGTCTCTCTTACATGTATATCTTGTAGGTTATTGACAGTGTTTCCTATTAACAGTTTAAGAGTTTCGGGTTAGGTAAATGGATGAAACTTGAAACTGTTATACTAAGCAAAATAACACAGACCCAGAATAACATATATTCTCCCTCATATGTGGATCCTAGCACCTACTCATTATATGTGAGTATGTACAAAGATGTAACTGCAGGAACCAGAGTAATGAAACCAAGGAAGTAAAGGGAAAGAAAGAACCTGAAAGAGAAGTAATAGAAGACAGTTATTACTAAGGGAGAAATGGATAAAAATAGGGCTATTCAAATGGGATGGGCAGGGAGGGCTGTACAAGGAAACTTGAGAGTAATGGGGAAGAAGGAGCTCAAGTGAGTTTTAGGATAAACAGAAGAGAACTCTAAAAATAAAATGCCCATTTGAGGTTCTATTGGTTGTATGCAAATAAACTACATCTGATAATGTATTAGATGTAATGTAATGTATGGGACCAGAGGAGAATCATGTTATCAAGGGAGAAATGGAGAAAATGGGAACAATTTAAATGGGGAAACCATGGCAGAAATGTTAGACAGTGAGAGAGATAAATAATGCCTAGCTAGTTTTAAAAAAACAGAGGGAATCAATTAGTTCAGCCACATGACAAATCATACATGCAGTGTTCCTACACGAGTCCACATGTATAGCTAAAAGTTACATAAAAAGAAACTGTGCCAGACAGGAGAAACCTTCCTTTGAGTTGTTGGCCAGGGTGGTCCAAGGGACTCCCAAAATTACATAGGCTACTGCCCCAGACCTTGATTGCCTCCCAGAACTTGAAGGTAAGACCCTACTGCTGAAGACAGGGCATACTTTGGTCACAGGATTTGGAGCAATAGAGCTGAAACTGATCTGAAACCACTTCCTCTGAAGGCTAGCTCTCATAGCTTTGGAGAGGCTGAAGACAGGGCATACTTTGGTCACAGGATTTGGAGCAATAGAGCTGAAAATGATCTGAAACCACTTCCTCTGAAGGAGCTCTCATAGCTTTGGAGACACCCTAAGACTGTCACAACCCTAGACTAATATGATTCCTTACTATGTGCAAAATATATATCCTTATATTTATAAATATCCCAGTCACAACTCAGCAAATAAGCTCATTTTGTACCAGTTGGAGACTATTACCAATACCACAACTGGTCACACATGGACATTTTCTATGAATTGCCCAGGCCTAAATGACACATCTACAATGCAACCTTTACATGGAAGGCTCCTGGAGCATAGAACAGGGGTAAAGAAGAGGACACTAATTAATCTTTCAATTCTCATTAATGAAACTCCCTCAGGCAGCAGAGGCCTAGGAACACAAATGGCAACAACTGGCCTAAGCGTAGAGATTAAGAGTCTGCAGAATGCTGGTCCTTGGACAGGACTCATATTAAATTTCACCCACCCAAGGCTCAGGTACCATTATGTAATGGGGGTGATGGAAAGATTATAAGAGCCAGGGAGGAGGTGCATGACCATATGGAAACAGAGTACTACTAGTTCCTTGGATTCTGCTCATACGATTCTATGGCAATTGTGTCAGCATATACAAGTTCAGTGCAAACTCAGGCAGATAAAATCCCAGCATAGAACTGAGGAACTGGACAGCAGACCCCAATTTTAGCTGAAGAAATATGGGCAACTGATTACTGGTAGGTGAGGAAGAACTGATCTTCCAAAAACGAGGGTCTTTAGATAGGATGACTACACCTTAGTGGATGGACTTGCACTGGGAAATGTCTGGGGCACTGCTTTGAATATTGGGCCTTAACACAAATGACAGAGTATATACGTTTCAGTGCGGGGGGCTATGGGACTGTGTCAGTGGGCACATGGTATAAAGATGATAAAGATTATTTGAGATATTTTGTATGAATCACAAAAATTCAATAAAATCAAATTTAAAAAAGAAAAGGAATTTTAAAATGAAGTTTGTTATAAATGAAAATGAATTTCAAATAGAAATTCAACTTTGAGTTTTGATAAAATATTGATAAAATCTTAGTTTAGAAACTTTCAACATGTTTTAAAATCTGAAGACAATGAAAATATAAATATTTTCCTTTTTTCCCTTCAGACATATATGATTTTAATTTTATTTTGATACCTTTGCTGCAGAGTAGACACTATATTTTCAATTTTATTCATGATGCTCCAAATTCAATGAACTAAAAACCCTGTGCAAATTATACAACAGATAATTGAAAACAAACTATTTTTATCAATTTTTAAGTTAATATACAAAATAGAATTTTCTTTACTACATTTCTTAAATGACTATTATTGGTATGACCTCCTTCAGCCTCTTTGTCCCTCTTACAATATCACACTGATTTTTCCTCAAATGAAGATATTTGGAACTGGAACTGAAATATACTTTTGCAGATCAAACTAAAACCTGTTTATACAAAACAATCTAAATATCTGAAACTATAAAACATATATGAAGGACAACTGAAGGAATTTGGTGTTTATGTATCTCTAAAATACAAAGCACTAATGTCTACTTAATTTCAACTACATTAGCTCTTAATAATTAAGTTTGTAATATTGAGCTTAAAATACTGTGGATAAGTAAATGCAACAAAAATGCACAGTAAAATATTTCCTATGCTAGATAAGGTGATAGCTTTTACTCTTAACACTTTAATTAAAAATTTATAATAATCACAAAATACAATTCTTCCTCTGAATATAAAAATTAAAGCTCTATCAAAAATTTGAATGCATAGCATTCCAGTTATTAATGGTTAAACTGAGATTTGGTCACAGACTTTAAGAAGCCCATGCTTTTAACCAATAACATCTATAATTTTAGTAGTACAAGCTCATATGACTGGTTTAGTTAGTGTTTCAACAAACTCCATATATTATGTTTCTTCAATTATAATTGGTTTACTCAACTAGAAATTTAATTTGACCACAATTTCACTAAATTTTCCCCTTCCCACTCTCTGGGAGAGTTGCCCTCAGTCACTGGTCCTGATGTGGATCGACAAAACCCAGCATAACACGTTTTTATCTTGTGTTTTTCATAGTTTATACAACATTTGGGAGGGGAGGTGACTTACACGAAACAGCTTCCCATAACCCATGCGCCATACAAGCCCACCTGTAGTGTCCATGAGTTTCACAGCACCCATGGTTTTAGTAACTCATCTTGCATTCTCGCATGCCAACTTGCCTTCAAAGCTCTCTTGGCCCAGCAGGCTGACTGGCCTCCAGGTCTGGTCTCTGGACCACCCGCACACTGTGCTCTCTGAGTTCCAATATGCACACCCTCCCCATTAACTCTCTGTCTGCTCACTCTCGATCCCTCTTCCAGGGTGTGCCTTATCTCACCCCTGGCTGACTTTTTCTCATACGCTCACTCTTTTCAAGGAATGAGTAATTTTTGGGCTACAACCACACAGTGAATATTGAATATGCATCATTTCTAAATTTAAATTATGATTAATAAATGCAAATAAGATTAGAATTCATTTTCAGGGCCTACTTGAAAGTTCATTTCTCTAAAAAACTACATCCATTAAACTAATGTTGTTTAGCACTGAAATGATCAATTTTAAGATACTATGCAAAATTGTGACAGTAACAAGGGAGCAAAATTATTGAATCACAAAGTGATTTTCAGAGTGGCAGGTAACGAAATAAATCTACCAAAATCAGTAGCCATTCTATACACAAATAACAAGAAATCTAAGAATGAGTTCAGAGAAACACTTTCATTTATAATGGCTTCAAAAAAACTAAAATATCTACAGATAACCCTAAACAAATATATTAAAGACCTGTTCAATGAAACCTTTAAACTTTTGAAGAAAGATATTGAGGAAGATACACACGAGTGCTCAACATTCTTAGAAATTAGAGAACTGCTCATCAAAACCACTTTGTGATTCTATTTTACCCCAATCACACTGGTTAAGATGAAGAGAACAAAAGACACAAAATTCTGCTGAGATGTGGAGAAAGTGGACTGCTCATTCACTGCTGGTGGGATTGCAAACACCTGCAACCACTATGGAAAACAATGGGGAAAAAAGAATCTACCATATGTACTATATAATCCAATTATGCTACTCTTTGGCATATACCCAAAAGACTCATCCTACTGCAGAGATACTGTACAACCATGTTTGTTGCTGCTCTTTTCACAATAGCTAAGAAATGGAAACAACCTAAATGTCTCTCAATTGATAAATGGTTAATGAAAATGTAATAAATGTACACAATGGAATTCTACTGAGCACTAAGGAAGAAAGAAATTGTGAGATTTGCAGGTAAATTGATGGAAATAGAAATTGTTATAGTAAGTGAAGTAACAGACTCAGAAAAGCAAGTACTGTATGTTCTTCCTTATTTGTGGATCTTAGAATCAATCCCCTATATGCAAGTATGTATCCTGATGTAACAGCAAGAGTCAGGGAAAATGGAAAGGAGAAGAAAGAGCAGGAAGAGAGGGGGATAGTAGGAAACAGATGGTACCATGTAGGAAATGGGGAAAATGGGTATATTCAATTGGCAAGGAAGGCATGAAGGACATCCAAGGAACCATAGGACTAAAGAGGAATAAGGAACTCAAGAGAGGTGTGGGGATAATAGCAGACAGGTATTATCATGGGGAAAGTGGGAGCACTTAAACTCGGGAGGGAGGGGGGAGGTGAGGCAGGGAGAGAGAAGAGATAAATAAAGCTTAAGCAGCATTTAAAAAAATACAACTGAAAGACCCCTTGAAAATACACATACAGTATTTGATCATGAGTGCATGTGTATACCTGAAGACCATATAACAAGGCTCACTGTGCCAGACAGGAGACACCTCCCTTCAAGTTGTTTGTCAGTGTCATCCAAGAGAGTCCCCAAATAGTATAGTTTATTGCCACAGCCCTTGATTGTCTTCCAGAATGTGAAAGATGCTATTGCTGAAAAAAAAAACAGGACATATTTCAGACACAGAACTTGGAGCAATGGAGATGGAACTGACCTGGAAGTCTTATTCCTGAAGACTAGTTCCCACTTCTAGAGGATATTGTGCAAGCTGCTAAATGAAACAAATGAATCAATGGTCCAACCCAGCTGTAAAATCTAATAACCACAAAGACTGGTACAGCTAACTATCTCTATTGATGCCATAGTACAACTCTTATTTAGGGGTTAATCCACAACTATATAATTAGACTTAAAGCCCTGTTAATGGGAGGGAACTCATGGGTGGCACTGTAAATATAGCCAAATACACATGGCTGAAGGGGTAACCTAGACAATACCTGTGTCACAACTCTAGACAAATGGAAGTTCTTACTGTATGCTAAAGTGACACAACTACAGTGACACAACTAAGTGACAGCCCTAAGTGACACAACTACAGTGGAACTTCTAGACCTAAGGCTCATGGAACATAGTAGGACAAGGGGTAGAAAGAATCTGTGGCTAGACAGGTCACAGACTGTAAAAGAGAACCTACTTTTCTTATTTTGTTAAATGGGCATAGTATTAAGCTTAGTCCTAATGACTTGTTATACACATACATTACTGAACCTCTGAACTCTTGCCAGAGAAACTTCTTAAAGCAGATGGTGATTAGCAAAGATGCCCTTAACTTGCCAACATGCAGAGAATAAGAGACTCAGCTCTAAGTGGGATGCCTATATCATAACCTTCCCACAAAGTAATCAATCCAGAAGAAGGGGCAGACATATTGTAAAAGTCAGAGGTGGCAGGGAAAAAAATGAAACGGTTTCCTGTACACAACAGGATAGTTGTATATATGACACCATAGAACTTGCAACAGCTACACAAGACATTTGCAAGTAAATGTCAGAAAAAATTCCAGCATGAACAATAGAGGTGGACATCAAGCCACTGTTCAAGCTGCAGTGATATAGACACTGAGAGAGAGAGAGAGAGAGAGAGAGAGAGAGAGAGAGAGAGAAAGGTAAAGCAGATTTTTTTAAAGTATGTTATACTGGATAGCTCCCAGGGATGAACCTACATGCAGAAGTATTATGTGAACATGTGACCAGAAATTATACTCAATAGGATTTAAAGAAAAGCACAGAGGCCATGACATTTGAGTGGATAGGGAGGTGTTCATAGATTTGAGAATAGATGAGGGAGGGCATCCAAATATAATCAAAATACATTGCATGAAATTCTCAATTAATAAATAATAATTTAAAATAAAAATTACTAGGATTCAATGAGATAAAATCACACATGCTTTTTAAAAACTAAGGAAATACAAAGCAAGGAAATTTTCTTGTAATAATTCAAAAAGATGAAAATCGAGGTGCGAGAAATTCTCGTGTCTGGTGGTGTGGTTCTTTCTCAGTGTCTTCACAGGGCTTCACTATGCAACATTCTTCCGCTCTTTATAAGGACACCAATTTGTTGAATTAGGAACACATGCTTATTTATAACTTAACTTTCATTTCTTACTTAAAAGCCCACTGTGTAAATAGAGTCAAATTCAGTGTTAGGACTTCAGAACAGGAATTTTGCATTGTGCAATTCAGGTCCCTACATGTGAATTTGATAAATCAAATGCTAAGATGGAGAAATGGTAATACAAGAAAGTATTTAAATTGCATAATTATTTAAAAACCTGCCTGAGTCAAAACCCACACATCAGTCTTACAGTCGACTCAGACTTCTGGCCTAATTCACAGATCCAGTTTGAGTGGTTGAAATACAGTTCTGTAAATAGAATTTTATTTTCTATTTGAATGCTTTATTGAAATTTTGTGTATTCCATACAAAACACCTTAATAATCTTTATACCCCCTCTCTTCCATCTGTACCTCGCTTGCCTCACCCTGCTTCCCTGTTCAGCATGGAAGAAGCCAGAGCAGTATGCATCCCCATTCCCTATCCACAAGTTGGTAAGCTCTTCAGAGGATGGCAAGATAAGAATAGGAGGTAGGAACTGGCTAGGCAGTTAGGGTAAAAAGACCCCAAAGAAAAATAGCCAGTTTCTTGGCTTAATGTCAGAATTTCCTTGGGCCTCTTAGCAACATACTTCAGTCCAAAGGCCAAAAATGGCTAAAGTATTTGGGAGATTTTATCTAATCCTTAAAATATTTTAGGGTTACCCCTTGGGGGGATGTTAGAGTAACAAAACACCCCATAAAAAAAGAAAAGAAAAAAAGAGTATATGAAGTTATTAGAAAAAAAAGTGATGGGGAGATATGGGAGTAGTTGGAGGGCAGGTAATTGGCATGGATTTGATCAAAACACCTTATATGCATGCATTAAAATCTCAATAAATTATTAAAAAATAGTTCCAATTGTAATGTCTATCACCTCCACTAATTAACATGATGTAAATTTTTATGGTTCCTTCTCAAATATAATAATTTTTTTTAGTTTGTTGGGGTTTTTTTTTTTTGTGTGTGTGTGTGTGTATCATACAGAACATCCCAAACCACCTTATTCTACTATCACCCACTTACCTGGCACCCTCCCATAGCCTCCCTCCCCCCACTAGAGCCCCTATACTCTTATCCCTGCTACTGTCCACTGTGTTGTTGGCACCCCCAGCCGTTCCCTACTATTTGTCCATCTGGTGAATCTAGTCAACCTATGTAGAGGTCTTTTTTAAGGAAGGTCAGCTGTTCCTCATCTAGTGGCAATCAGTTGTCAATATTCCTTTATATAAGATGGGTGTCTGCTGTTTACTTTCCCAGTTTTATGCTGGGTTACTATCTGGGAGTCCCTTGGTCCACCCTGGTCAACAACTCAAAAGAAGGTATCTCCCATCCGGCATTGTTGCCTGTTATGTACTTTTTAGCTATACATATGGACTCTTAAAAAATTACATTGGCCCCTTTAATCTTTGGTTATACATTCCTGTTGGGTGTTTAAAGCCATACAGTTGGCCCGAATATAGCTTTTTTTTTTTTTTTTTTTTGGTCATTTTGAGACAAGGTCTCCCTGTAACACCTACTCTTAAGGTCGTTTGAGAATCTGTTCCTCAGGGGTCACATGAGCTTGAGAGGAGTCCCTGGTTCCTTTCTTTTACCAATTCTGCCTATGTGAAGATAAGTCAAAGGTCCTGCTCAACAATGGTTGGCTTCACTTGGAAGCATGGAGGAAATGTTTCCTCTGCATTGACCCTCCTCTTTGTAGACTGGCCATTTAGTGGGGTCTGCTCGGCCTCCTTGATCAAGAGGACAGGTGACCCACCACAATTATAGGACATTTTGGGAGATGCTCATAGTACCCTGGAACTGGTTGACCTAGGAGGGCAAGGAGCAAAACTGTCCATTATGTCCCTCTGACAAAAATAGTATAGGCCTCAAAGTATGTCTGTTAAACATCCAAGAAGGTTGGTTCCACCAGTCTGGTACTTTTAATTACTGTGTGTCATGTAGATAAATCTTGGATAAATAACAATTGTTCTCAGATAAACCTTACTTAGAAATATATTTCTTGATATGGTATGTATAATTTGTCAGTAGGTTGTTGGACTAATATGGTTCCCTCTGTTTTTTAAAATCAGCTGGTCTTTATCTCTCGTATTGTCTAACCCCTCCATCATGGTTTCCCCAAATATGGTGCCCCCATTTCCCTGAACCCTTTCTCCCTTAATAATACCCGTTTCCTCTGGTACTACCTCTCTTGAGCTCCTTCTTTCTCTTTATTCCCTAGGTTCCTTGTATACCCTTCCCTCCCCTCTTCCTTAACTAACCCAGTTTTTATCCATATCTCTCTTATTAATGCCTGTTTCCTATGGTTCTTCTCTTTCAGGTTCTTTCTTTTCCTTTACCTCCCTGGTTCCTTTACATTATCCTGGTTCCTATAGATATGTCTGGATACATGCTCACTTATCAGGATTTGGTTCTGGGATCCACATAAGAGAGAGAACACACGTCGATTTTTTTTTTTCTGAGTCTGTGTTACTTCACTTATTATAACAGTTTTTAGTTCCACCCATTTACCTGCAAATTTCATGATTTCATCTTTCTTTACTGCTGAGTAAAACTGCATCCTATAAATGAACCACATTTTCATTATTCACTTGTCAATTGAGGCACACTTAGGTTGCTTCCATCTCTTATCTATTGTGAAAAGAGCAGCAACAAACATGCATGTACAAACATCTCTGCAATAGGATGAGTTTTTTGGGTGTATGCCAAGGAGTGACTTTATAGACATACACAAGCACCAAGGATCCGAGTGCAACGGATTATGACTAGTAATAATCAGGTACAGACATATTAGAGACTCATGCGCAGTCTTAGTGTTTGTAGCAAAAACAATAAGTCTTTCTGTAAGAAACAGTATATTTTAAAATGAAATGGAGATCTTTTTTAAAGGTTAAAACCTCATCCAATTTTATGTCTTACAAGGCTTATAATGAGTTCAATATTGTATAACTGTATTAATTCAACTGTAAACCTAAAAATTTACAGCCAGTTTTGAAAGAGATGCATCTTAGTTCTGGAAATTGTTATTGAATATGTCAATACTGTTGTGATGAAATGTTTCTTCT
>NW_008342282.1:3920378-3943381 GCF_000622305.1 Nannospalax galili | reverse complement strand
GAGCTCAGAAAGTAACTGACTGTGACTAGTAGTAATGAGATATATAGAGATTAGAAACGTATGTGCAAACATCTCAGTGTTAATTGCATTAAAAATGAATTTCTCTGTGTGAAACTGTGCATTTTAATAATGAAATGAATATCTGTTTTAAAGGTTAAAACCTCATTTAATTTTATGTCTTATAGGGTTTATACTGACTACAATAATGTATAACTGTATTAAACCAATTGTAAACCCAAAAATTTACACCCTAATTTGAAAGAGATGCATCTTAGCTCTGGAAATTGTTATTGAATATTTCAATGCTACTGTAATGAAATGCTTCTTCTATTTATGTGGTTATTAAATAAATAATTAAAAAAATAAAAAGCTAGTAGTTCCTTCTGTCATCTTCCTATAGTGATTTCAACATTTTGTTAAACTTAATAATTTAAATACATATCACCCATCTGCAGTTTTTTTTGTAAAAGATCAAGTATTGATTTATTCCCATCTTAAAGTTTTACTAGATAGTTAAAGTGATAGAAAGAAATAAAATTTAAAATATCCAGAATGTAATTGATGAAAGCAATTAAGTAGAACTTTTGGGCTGGTTTTAAATATTAATGATTATTCTTTTAAAATTTTGTTGATTTGTTTATTTTTATGAAGACCAAAGAGGCCAGAAGAGGGTGTCAAAGCCCATGGAACAGAATAACAGAAAGTTGTTAGCCTCTTTGCTACATGCAGGTGCGGGAACCAATCCCTAGTCCTCTGGAGGAGCTGCCACTGCACTTAACAACTGAGTCATGAGTCCAGTCCTTGATTGATAATCTTGATGATTTTTAGCATGTAAACTTGAATTGCCTCAGACATTGCTTTGGGACTAAAAAATAATAATTCTACAGGAAGAAAATCCCATTGTTTGTCAATGGCAGTACATATTATATCTTATCAAATGTATTTTTAGAATATAAGTCACAGAGCTACCCCTTTTACTAGAAATGTTAAAGGCAAGTATTAAACACTAAATTAATAATAAATAAACTAAAATTGAACCTACCATTTGACCCTGTTATACCATTCCTTGGCATATACTCAAAGGACTCATCCTATTGCAGAGACACTTGTACATCCATGTTTTTTGCTGTTCTTTTCACAATAGCTAAGAGATGCACCCAACCTAGAGTGGCCCTCAAGTGACAAGTGGATAATGAAAATGTGGTACATTTACATAATGGTTTTCTGCTCCGAGGTAAAAAAAGGTGAAATCATGAAATTCTCATGTAAATGGATGGAATTAGAAACAGTTATACTAAGTGAAGTAACACAGAGTAAGAAAAACAAATGACATATGTTCTCCCTCATATATGTATCCTAGCACCAAATCCTTATAAGTGAGTATATATCCAGACATAACTACAGGAACCAGGATAATGAAAGGAATGAGGGAGGTAAAGGAACAGAAATAACTTGAGAGAGAAGAACAATAGGAAGCAGGTGTTACTGTTGGAGAAATGGATAAAAATGGGTTATTTAAATGAGAAGGGGGAGGAAGGTTATACAAGGAACCTTGGGGATAAAGAGAAAGAAGGGGCTCAAGAGAGGTGGGACCATAGATGATAGGTATTATCAAGGGAGAAATGGAGAAAATGGGGACAATTTAATTGGGTAAACCATGGCAGAAAGGTTAGATAGTGAGATAGATGAATAATGCCTAGTTAGTCTTTAAAAACCATAGGGAATCATATCATTCTAACAACCTACTGACACATTATACCTACATCATCTCTACATGAGTCTACGTATATAGCTAAAGGCTACATGACAAGAAACAGTACCAGACAGGAGATACCTTCCTTTGAGTGACCCAAAATTACTCAGGCTATTGCAACAGCCCTTGATGGTCTCCCAGAACTTGAAGGTGAGACACTATTGAAGAACATATTTCAGACACAGGATTTGGGGCAATACAGCTGGAACTGCCCTACAACTACTTCTCCTGAAGGCTAGGTCTCATAGCTTTGGAGAACACTATAAAGGTACCAAGGGAAAACACAATGGATGACCGAACTCCAGCTTCAAGACCAAATAACCAATTGGTGCAGTAGTGGCACTCTCATATTGAGGGCAATCAATAGCTACCTAATTTGATAAATGCCCACTCAAAGGGAGGAAAATCAATTGTGGTAATGTAAACACAACCTAATAGCTATTTCTGGAGTGACCATATCTTAGAGAAAACCCAAAGACTGTCCCATTGCTAGACTAATGTGATTTCTAACTATGTGCAAAATATGTATCCTTATATTTACAGTCACATATCCCAGTCACTGCTTATCAAAGAAGCTCATTTTTCACCAGAGACTATTATCAAGTACCATAACTGGTCACACAAAGACATTGTCAATGAATTTCCCAGGCCTAAGTGACACATCTATAATGCAACCTCTACAGCTAAGGCTCATGGAACATAGAACAGGGATAATGAAGAAGACACTAACGAATCTCTGAGTTTTCAATAATGAAGCTTCCTCATACAACAGAGGTCCAGGAGAACAAAAGTTTACAATTAGCCAAAGTGTGGAGATCAAGAATCTGCTGATTGCTGGTCCTTGGAAAGGATCCCTTTATTAAACTTCTCCCACCTAAGACTCAGGACCTCAATCTTTTCTGAAGGAATATTGGCGGCTGATTGCTGGTACTTGAAGAAAAGCTGATCTTCATAAAAAAAGGGATTCTAGATAGGCTGATTAGACTTAGTGGACAGACTTGCACTGGGGAATGGCTGGGGATACTTCCAATGCAGTGGACATTAATAGGGATGACCAAGCTTTCATGGGGGAAGGGCTATGGGGGGCACCAGTGGGGATAGGGATACAAAGATTGTTAAGATTATTTGAGTTGTTCTGTATGAAATACATAAAAATTCAATTAAGTAAAAGAAAAACGAGTAACAATTTTTTTCTTATGAATGTATTTTGAATTACCAGTTCCCTGCTAAACATTTAAGCTTTATCGCTACTGTAAATCAAAACTGGGTAATTCATATATTTAAAAACATCTCTAATAAATACTTATGAGAAAAAATAATAAGAGTCTGTGCTGAGTGTGGTGGTGCACATCTTTAATCCCAGAACTCAGGAACCAGAGGCGGGTGGATCTCTGTGAGTTCGTGGCCAGCCTGGTCTCCATAATGAGTTTTAAAAAAAGTTTCTAAGGTCACTTAACACCAAGCCTGAAGTGAAGATAATCACGAGAACCCACATGGTTGAAGGATACAACCAAAGCAAGTTGTCCTCTGACCTGCACACACATTCAGTCCATCCCCACTTTACATTAAAAAAATAAAAAATATATATAAATAAATAAGTAAGTAAATAAACATCCAGGAAAAATTGGATATCTTCCACTTTCTCTCATGTTAAATAAACTTAAGTGTTTTGAGAGACAGAAAATAAATAACTGGTAGAATTTTTCTTTTGTAGATATTTTTAAGCACAGTGTATTGTTCTCATTGTTTGTAATGATACTTTACAGATGAAAACTTCTTTTACATGTTAATTATTTGGTTAATAACCAATGATCCAACTTTCCCTCCCTCTGTTCTCTAGTATTATTAACCAGCCTCTGGTAACCACCATGACTCTCTCAATTTCTATGAAAGTTACTTTAGATTTCAAATAATGATTTTTATCTTTAACAGAGAAACCTTTATTTAACTGCTATTCCATGAAATTTAAAAAATATGCTTTAATGACAATGACAAAATAAAGTCGTACATGATTTAATATATTCCATCATGTTAACATATTTAACTATGTTCTATAGTAGACTATAACTGCACAAAAATATAAGCATCCATATATACTAATTTTACTGTTATATAAGTTGTAAAGATAGCCAATTTATTTTAAATATTTCATTTATTATTTCAATTTTGTGTGTATGAGTGTATTGCCTGCATGTAGCGATGTGCACCTGTATCATGCAATGCCCACGGAGGACAGAAAAGGCCATTGGATCCCCTGGAACTGGAGTTAAAGACAGTTTTTAGCTGCTATGTGGGTGCTGGGATTTGAACCTGGTCTTCTACAAGAAAGACCAGTGTTCTGAACAGCTGAGCCATCTCTCCAGCCTGATAACCAATTATTTTATCTGTAATATGAAGGCTAAAAATTTTCATTTTTTCCTAAATTATAGACTATATTAATTTTTTCTAATGGAACTCTTTTGTCAGTATAAAATGGTATTTTTAAAGACATTTATGCGGGGCTGGAGAAATGGTTCAGAAGAACGCTGACTGTTCTTGCATAAGAGACGGGTTTGAATCCCTGCACCCACAGGGATGCTAACAACTGCCGGAAACTCCAGTTTCAGTGAATCAAATGTCCTCTTCTGTCCTCCGTGCCAATGCAAGACACGGGTGCACTTATATACATTCAGGAAATACACTGATACATAAAATAGAAATAATAAATAATTTTTTAAAAAATGACATTTATGTTAGTTGATGCCAAAATACAAAATATATGGATTTCCTGAACACATACCTGTATATTCAAACTGAAAATTTTCAGTTTAAACCCTACAACTTTTTGGCATTATTTACTGACACCAATAATATTTCTATGTTCATGTTTCCTTTATGGTTCTCATTCCTCCTAATCATGAGTTTCAGTGCTCACAGAATAAAAATAAGAACCTTTAGAGAATTTTACTCTTTCAAAATTACTATACTCGTGGTTCTGGAGAGATGGTTCCGCAGTTAAGAGCACTGGCTCCTCTTACAGAAGACCTGGGTGTGATTCCCAGTAACCACATAGCAGTTAACAATGGACCATAACTCAAGTTCCAGGGGAATCTGATGCCTTCGTCTGACCTTGATGGGTATTGCATGTGCTTACATACATGCAGGTGATACACTTATACACATAAAATAAATATAAATAAAATAAAATATAAAAAATGCTATTGTCACTAATGATTTTTAATTTAATGAAATAAGGAAGAATGCTGTGATCAAAGAATGCCTTATTGTACATAGAAAATGTTGCTAACTGTCAAAAACCTAGGTAGTCCATAGTACAACCAGACACATACTTGCTGACTTGACTCATTTGTAAATAAAAAGTCTAAGACACTACTATTTTGCATTGCTAGAGTCCTTCTAGAAATTTAACTAAGACTGGGACTCAATTAATTGAAAGGCTTTAAGTTCCACATGACACTCTGTTTTTCTTCGTTTTATTTTTATAAATTCAGTTTATGAAATATACCAACCTGTATACCATGTCTTATCCTTTTTTTCTCTATCTTTATGATAATATGTGGAGTTTAAAATAACATTCAAGAGGTCAAATCCTTGTGCTTGTCATTTTAAAGAGTTACTGGAGCATTGATAAAATCTGTTTCATTTCAGATGTTGTAGTCTTAAAAATTTCAAATTATTTACTTCTTCATATTAAACTGTCCAGACATTTAATGACAAAAGTTTAGAATACATAGTTCTGTTTCTCTGAATTTCCACCATCATGCATGCTTTTATTTATATGTTCAACATCATTAAAATAAATTATTCTTTAAATCTTGAAGCAAAAGCTTTAGTCTAGAAAATTAGCTAAATTATCCAGAATGACCATCTTCTCGCCACCACCTAAATATTCATCCGATTGCCAGGGTTTAATGTGAAATATTTATATGAGGATATATTTTTCATCAATTTAACATTCATGAGCAAATTAACTTCCTCATATTGAACCTAGGTATTTTTAACAAAGGAAAACATTAAATTTTCTAATATCATATGCTTTAATTTTAAAAATTATATTTATTTTGTTTTAGAGTTTATGTGTGGGCGAGTGCATTTGTATGTGCATAGAGAGAGTTAGATGTGTGTGTGTGTGTGTGTGTGTGTGTGTGAGAGAGAGAGAGAGAGAGAGAGAGAGAGAGAGAGAGAGAGAAACCTTCCTAGAGTCAAATATTTCCTTTTACCATGTTGATGTTATGGATATGTCTAACTCTAACTCAGGTAGTCAATTTGGCAGCAAGCACCTTTATCCACTGAGCCACCACAGAACCCCCTCTGTTTCATTTCAAATTGGATTTAAGGCTTACCATTGTTTCCATTTGAAATAAATTTTTTAATAATATTTCAGTTTTGTTGAGTTTTTAATGACATGCACAATCCAAGTAATTTTTTCATAGTAGAATTAAAGTTTTTCCGTTTCCTTGCCATTCTGTTTTCAAAATGATGGTCTATGATTTCTTTTCTAAAATATGTCAATAAGATGCAAATATATCATGTTATCAATGTAATGTAGATGAATTCCGCCTGGGGGATGCGGGGGGAGGCGTTTGGCAACAGGTCAAACAGTTGTCTGAAAAAGATTCAAATTTATGAACTCATACATTTACATGACAATGAGCCACATAAATTCAGGTATCCTTGTAATTTAAATGTCATATAAGTAGGGAGCTAACAGTGAGATCCTGCTTCTAAAAGTGTCATGTCATGTTGAAGGCACTTCCCCTTCATTCCTGCTGTTATTTTAACTCTTCAGATAAAATCACTGACAAAGAGAACAGTCAGAAGCCTGATACTAGATTCAAAAGGAAACTACATGCAGGTTGAAAAAGACCTTCATGCTGGGAAATATCATAGCAAAACAATTTACAGAATCTATAAATTCTGTCCAGGATGATAGAGGAGAAAGTGAAGTGTATTGAAATTAAATAACATGACAAAATTTTATTTGATTCCTCTCTCATATGAGAAGTCAAACTATATTATCTGATAGAATCCTTAAAAATATGGAATCTTCATTTTCCAACTATGTATAAGATTAAACTGTGGCAAATTTAAAACTTCAGATTTGTGTTCCTTTCCAGAAACCTCGGATGTCTAGCAATGTGTTTTCTAAGATGTATTTATAACTTGTATACACATACATGTATTTAAGTGTACACTTGAATTCACCAAATGTATTCATACATTTTATTTATTATATACAGATATAAAATGGATAGCCAGAAATGCAAGTTTAAAGGTACCTTTCAAATAGGTATGTTATTAATACTAACATTTACAAGTGTAAAAGAAATGTGTAGCCTTTACATATACCAATACCTTTCTGTGCAGAACTATGTCAGTGGTTAAGATCTGCTGTGTTTCAATGCTAAGGCCCCTCAAACCTTTCTGCATATGCTAATGATTTGTCTTCTAGTTGGCTATTTGAGGGTGTGAGTTAAAATTAACATACACATTTTTGACACTGACATAGCAGAACAACAAAATGTAAATTAGCACTCAAACGGTTAACAGTTATGAAAAATGTGGTATTGAAAGCAACTTTTCTAGTGGTGACAAACAATATAGAACCTGATTTTTGTAAGAACAGACACTGAGAAGGGGTGCACATTGTTAAACCAAGAGTTCTGCATGCTAGTAATCACGTGTCTTAGGTAGAAGTAGAAAGAGCAAAGTATATCCTGGCAGCAGTAGATTTGAGAAAATTGAATCCAAGATTGAGGCTAACAGTAATGAGACACTTCATAAGTAAAAAAGTTAAACAGCAAACAAAAACCTAGCACTCAACTTTGTCTCCTTGTCCAATAGTAAGTGAATCGTGTTTAAAGTAAAACTTTTGCCTCTCATGGGCTTTTCTAGTCTCAAAATGTATATATGCACATCCCTTGTGTGCACAAACACACAAATACACACACACACACACACACAGGAGCATTCGTGTATAAATGAATACACACATAAAATTTAGAACCTAGTATCCACATCTTAAAGAAAGCATGTGGTATTTGATATTTGGAGTCTGGGTTATTCATTTAATACAATAATTTTCAGTTCTCATTTTCTTACAAATGTTATGTTTACTTTTTCTTTACGGGTCAATAAAATTCTATTGTGATATACATCATATTTTGTTTTAGATTTATTTATTTATTTATTGTTTATTTATATTTATTGTTACAGGGTTTAACTCTGTAGCTCTGGCTGGCTTGGAACTTGCTATGTCCACCAGGTTAGTCTCAAACTCACGGAGATCTGCTTGTCCCTGTCTCCAGAGTGATGAAATTAAAGGCATGCATCACTATATCTGAACACGTTTTCTTTACTCTTATATCTGATTATTGATATCTAGACTGCCTTCATTTCCTAGGCATTGCAAATAGTTTAGTGTTAAGCATAGATGTACAATTATCTGTGTAATAGGACATTGAGTCCTTTGGTTAAATGCTCAGGAGTGGAATAGCTAGCTTACATGGTAGTACTATTTTAGTTCTTGGAGAAATCTATATATTAATTTCCATAGTGTGTGCACAAATTTTATAGTAACCCCAATAGGGAATAAGGATTACTTTTCCCAACCTTACCAGCATTTGTTATCATTTGTTATAATATTAGCCATTCTGATTAGAGTGAGATGGAATTTCACACAAATTTTAACTTGCATTTCCTCTTGACGAGGGATATTGGACACTCAAAAATATTTACAGGATTCATATTAAATTACTCCAACCCTGGGCTCAAGGACCATTGTGGAACAGGGGACAGAAAGATTGTAAGAGCCATGGAGGAAGTGCATGACCATATAGAAATGGAGCATATATGCTCCTGGGATCTTGTTCATATGAAACTACAGCAATGGTGTCAGCAGGTACAAGACCTATGCAAACTCAGACCAAACCACAGCATGGAACTCTGAAAATGGGCACCAAGTCCCAATCTTAGTTAAAGAAATATTGGTAGCTGATTACTGCTGAATGAGGAAGAGGTGATCTTAAAAGGAGGGACTCTAGAGAGGCTATCTAGACCCTTTTGGATAAACTTGCACTGAGGAATGTTTTGACATGATAGGCCTTAACACATATGAGAGAATGTATGAATTCCCATGGGGTGGAGGCTATGAAAGGGTGCCAATGTGGAAGGGAGTATAAAGATGATTAAGATTGATTAAGATGTTCTGTATAAAATACAAAAAAAATTTACTAAAAAATTTTAAAAAAAATTATTGGTCATTTGTGTTTCTTTGGGAACTGTCTGTTTAGTTCATTAAAACATTTAACAATTGGATGATTTGGTTTTCTGCATGCTTAGTTTTTGCAGTTCTTTTGACACTTTGTATATTAAACCCATTTAAAGTAGAGCTGGTGAATATTTCCACCCATTGAGCAGAATAGTTTCCTCTGATGTGAAGAATATTATTAACATGATTACATTATTTTATTTTTACTAATTATTTTGATTAAATCATGAATTATTTATTTAAATTTTTTTTAATTTTATGTGTCTCAGTGTATTTTCTGCACCCATGACATGCAGTGCTCAAGATGTCAGAAGAGGGTGTCAGATACCCTGGAATTAGAGTTATGGATGGTGGTTAGCCTCCATATAGGTGCTGAGTACAATACACAGGTTCTCTCTAAGAGCAGTTAGTGCTCTTAACCACTGAGTGATCTCTCTAGATTCTTGAGTTGCTTATGCTTAAAACTATATATTAGGAAGTATTTATGTCATAAAAATTCACTTTATTATCCAAGGTTAATTTTCATTTTCTTCTTATTATTTTTTTTTGTTTGTTTTGTTTTTTTTTTTTTTTTTTGGCAATTCCATAGGTGCATATAATGCATTATGACATTGTGGTTACTCTTCCTTTGACCACTCTATGTTACTCCCACATACCTAACAACTCCTCTTTTCCTTACAAATTTCTTTCACATATTTACTAGTTTTTGTTTCATTTAATGTCCCAGAGAGTTTATTCCCATCTCTACAATTCTAAGTTTGTAAATAACCAGCAGATTTCAGCAGGCTCACCAGTGGTTATACAACTAGAATCCCTCCTAGAATCTGTTAGTGACCAAAAGATCAGTTATAAGGTTCAGTGAGTTCCTACGCTTCAATAGCTGACAGAAAGAAGAGCCCAACATCTGTGGGCTGAGTACCAGAAGGCACAGCTGCTGTGAGTTCAGCTTCTTAATTTTATGTAATACCATTTCTGAAAGTCTGGGATTATTTACTGTGGTAATGAAAGTTCTTGGTAATGTCCATATGTTGAAATGTTCCCTCCTATGACTTCCTCTAGGAGTTTCAATATTTCAGTGATGTTTTTGGACAGTATTTTACTATTTTTTAAAGTTTATAATGGTTACTTTAAAAATTATCTGTAGATATATTTGTCTGTGTTGGGGTATGTGTACATAAGTGCAGTTGCCTGCAGTGGCCAGAAGAGGGTTTCAGAGTCACTGAAGCTGGAATTAAAGCTAATTATAAAACTTCCTACATCGATGCTGGGATGCTAGAAAGCAAACTCGGATCCTCTATAAAAACAGTATGCACATTTAACTACTAAGTGATCTCATGAAGTCTCTTTCAGAGGTTATACTAAAGCTTTAATCTGTTTTGAATTGATTTTGTGAAGAGTGAGGGATGTTCATGTCATTTCATTCTTCTCTATATAAGTATATATGTAGTTTTCTAGTACCATTGGTTGAAGTAGTGATGTCTGTTGTTGACTTTTTTTCAAAAATATGTTTATAACACCTTTGTCAAATTTTACTGACAGTGGTTGTATAGGTTTGTTTCTGGGACCTCTGTCCTTTTAAAAATGTTTTTATTGAATGTTTGTGTATTTCATACAGAATACCTCAAACATTCTTAATTATCTTTATACCCCTGTGTCCACCAGCACTCTGCTAAAGCCCCTCACTGGGGCTTTACTGTCATCCATATTAAAACTCACTGTCTCAAGTCATTGTCCCCAGACGTTCCCCAGTGCAAGTCCATCCAATGAGGTATAGTCAGCCTAACTAGAAGCCCCTGTTTTAGGGAGATCAGCTGTTCCTCACCTAGCAGTAATCAGTTGCCAATATTTCCTCACCTAAGATTGTGGTCTGCTGTTTGTTTCCCCAGTTCTATGCTGGGATAGTATCTGCAAGAGTTTGCATTGAACTTGTGTATGCTGACACCATTGCCATAGAGTCATATGAGCTAGCTCCCAGGAACTTGTACTCTGTTTCCATGTAGTCATGCACCTCCTCCCTGGCTCTTACAATCTTTCTGCCCCCTCTGACACGATGGTACCTGAGGCCTGGCTGGGTGAAATTTAAAATAGGAGTCCTGTTTTTGTCTGCCTGAGTTTGCATGGGACTTGTGTAGGCTAACAGTGTTGCCATATCCAACAGGTACAAATTGAGCTTCTTTGATGAGTGGTGACTGGGATATTTGTCTGAAAATATAAGGATACATATTTTGCACATAAGAAATCATATCAGTATAGGGATATGACAGTCATGGAATTTTCTCTAAGATCTATGAGCACTCCAGCCATGCGTATTTGGTTATGTTTACAGTACCACAATTGAGTTTCCTCCCACTGAGTGGGCTTTTAGTCGAATTAAATAGCTGTTGAGTGCCCCTAAGATAAAAGTGCCACTACTGCACCAATGTCATATGTTGAGCTGGCCTGTAATATAATTATTCGTTCTTGAAGCTGGTGTTGGATCATCAATTGATGTTTTCCTTGGCACCTTGGTATTGCTCTCCAAAGCTATGACAGCTAGCCTTCAGGGAATGTGGCTTCAAGTCAGTTCCAGTCCTATTGCTGCAAATCCCATGTCTAAAGTATGTTCTATCTTCAGCAGTAGGGTCTTAACTTCCACTTCTGGGAGGCTATGAAGGGCTGTGCCAATATCCTGTGTAATATTGGAAGACTCTTGGACCACCCAGGCCAACAACTCACAGAAGGTTTCTCCTGAGTCTGGCACTGTTTCTTCTTATGTAACCTTTACCTATACACATGAACTCATGTAGAGGTACTGTATGTATAATTTTTCATTAGGTTGTTGGACTAATATGATTCACTGTTTTGTTTTGTTTTTAACCAGCTAGGCATTATTTATCTCTCTTCTCCCACTGTCTAATCCTTCTGCCATGGTTTCCCCATTAAAAGTGTCCCCTTTTTACTCATTTGTCCCTTGATAAGCCAGGTCTCCTATGGTTCCACCTCTCTTGCACTCTTTTCTTCCCTTGATCTCCAAGGTTCTTTGCAGCATTACAATAATGATTGCAGCATGAAAAAGACCCATGAAAACTGAAACCAGACAAAATCCTAGTATGGAAATGGGGAAATGGGGACTGGAGAGATGTCTCAGTGGTTAAGATCAATAGATGATCTTACAGAGAACCTAGGTTCGATTCCATCACCCACATGGCACTCTTTTCTTCCCTTGATCTCCAAGGTTCTTTGCAGCATTACAATAATGATTGCAGCATGAAAAAGACCCATGAAAACTGAAACCAGACAAAATCCTAGTATGGAAATGGGGAAATGGGGACTGGAGAGATGTCTCAGTGGTTAAGATCAATAGATGATCTTACAGAGAACCTAGGTTCGATTCCATCACCCACATGGTGGCTAGCAATCATTCATAACTCTAGTTCCAGGGTTTCTGTTACCAATTTGTTACCTCTATGGGCATTGCATGGCATGAGTGAACCTACCTACATGCAAGCAATAAACTCATACATGTAAATTAAAATAATATATAAAATATTTTAAAAATAAGTGAGTAAGAAGCACCAAATGCAACAGAGGAACTATTGGCAACTGGCCACAGTCAGGTGAGGGAGAGTTGGTCTTCTTTATATCTGATTTTTATTGAGTTTTTTTTTATATTTCATATACATTTTAATCAAATTTAGACTTCCCACCTCATGCCTCATAGCCCTCCTACCAGATTTCAGGTATTCTGTCATATATATTAAATCTATGTAGTTAAGCACTTGTATTCAGATATCTTTTTGTGAAAGTTGATTCACTGGAGTCTGGTCAGCCTATCTAGAATCATTCCCTTAAAGAATATCTACTTTCCCTCATCCCACAATGATCATTTGCCAATAGTTCCTTGGCTAGAGTGGGGTCTACTGTCCATTTCCTGATATTATGTTGGACTTCTGTCTGACTGAATAAGCACATGTTTTATGCATGCTATCACCGTTGTTGCAAACTCATGAGCAAGCTCCCAGAGGCCTGAAAATCTATTTCCTTGTGTCCTTGCAGCAACCTTGGCTCTTACAATCTTTACACCCCTTATAAGACAAATTCACTGGTGGGAGGTGCACATGGCATCCAATTCGCTCCTCCCATGGTCCTTGCACAGTCTGAGGAAAAAATTCTCCAAATCCGATTTGAAGAATCTTAACCAGTTTATTGGAATTGCTAACTGAGCTTGGGGTACGGGTTTACTTACAGACAAGCAGGCAAACCCCCCATTCACAGCTGATACCAAAAGTCCACACCAGACATAAATCCTGTGGTTCCAGATAGCCTTACAAAATGGCAAGAGACCAGCCTCATGGTTTTCCCAGCTTTTATACCCTTAGGCCCTCCCCTGCAAGCGGCTATGGTCAGCCGATTGGCTGGAAGAGGGAATGGGAGTGGCTTCTTTGAAGAACGTGGGAAAGTGGCGGGTCCATGGCTTGTCATCACAGGGTCAGAAGAACATCTTCCGGGTCACTCCCCACCCCTTCCTCTGGCTCTCACAAGGTTTTCTGCCTGACTCTTCCATGAATATCCCTGAGCCTCAGAGGGGGTGGGGCGACCTTTCTCCCATTGTAATAGGGCACTGGACTCTTCAAGTATCTGTAACCTCTGTTTGTCATGGGCTGTTGGCTCAATTTAGTGGCATTCCCCCTACTATAAAAACATAAACAGAAAGAAGCAAGAAAGCGTGAACAGTACTGTAATAATAGCTCATGGGTGTAAACACAGATGCTTGGATGGTACTTTACTAGGCTCATCACATCCATCTAACAATACAATTTCAGTGGCTTCCCCACTAGGGGCTATAACCTCTCCTGCCACAGGGGGTTGGCCTGGTCTACAGTTACAGATGTGTGTTCCATCTCTAGGAGCGGGCATTAGGTCCAGTCGATAATTAGCTGGTTGTACGTACACTAGACAAGCCACTATTGCACCAGCAGGAACATTTCGCTTTGCATGTTGATAGTGCAGCATGTGGGGTCCTTTGTTGAACAGGATAATGGGGGACAATTCTCACCCAGCCATCTGCATAGCACCTTCTGGCACTATGAAAGCCACCCATCCAGGGGCAGGGAGTTTCCTGCTTAGTCCAAGCTTGATTTCTCCTTTTCCCACACTCATATCATGTGGCATCTTCAGCAATAGGGTCTTACCGTCCACTTCAGGTGTGCTACCAACATTATTGGTAATCACCTTTATAATTTTGGGTACCTCTGGGGTCTCTTTGGTCAACTGCTCATAGGGAGGCAACCCACCCTTGACTACTGGATTTTCATTTAACAACCTTATGGCTTCTAGAAGGGCCTTTTTCCACCCCGGTAGGGTTCCTTCTGGGCTTAAAAGGCTTTCAAGTGTTCCTGTGGCAACCCATTTTTTTATTTCAATTAATCCTGCTCCTGTAGGATTGTATGAAAGGTGGAAATACCATTGAACCTGATTATTGTAAGCCCAAGCTTGCACATCTGTACCTGTGAAATGAGTGCCTCTGTTGCTATCAATACACCTCGGGCACCCATACATGACACTGAGTTCAGTAAGCCGCTTAATATTAGCCTTGCCTGTTGCTCTTTTGTAAGGAAAGGCCTGTGTAAGGCCTGTGGCAGTGTCCATGCAAATGAGAGCATATTTACATCTCTCACTGACTGGCAGGAGCCCTATATAAGCTACTTGTCAGTCTCTCACAGGGGAAGCTGTCTTGTGCACGTGTCCCATCATGGCATCCATGCTCTGGGGCCATAACCAGGAATGTGCCTCGGAGGCCTGAATAGCCTGTTGAATGTCAGCATATTTTACTGGAATGCTGTTTGCTTTTGCTATTCTTCATCCTCGGTTGGCTACCCTGTGGCCCGACTTGATATGAATCCAGTGAACTGTTTCTAGGTGAACCTGAATGCAGATAGCCCTCACCTTGGTGAGGGCATCAGTGCCCTGATGCCCTGTGGGGACCCACCATGCAGTGGGCAGCCACATCATAAACTACCAGGGGCACTAGCTCCTCCTGCATTTTATTTTACATGTGTTTCTACATTTGTTGTCCCATAGTGGCCATCCCATTACCTGCCAGTTTTCTTTCTCCCACTGAACCATCTATAAGGTTAAACCCTTGAACACAGTGCAACTGTTAGTACAAATTATAACCGGCCAAGGCTCCCTCATTATTACTATCCATACAGATCTCAATTCAGCCCATTGACTTTCTCCTTCTCCCTCTCTAACCATGTAGTGTCAGTGTTCATCTGTATTGCCACTGCTACTCATTCTTGTCTGGCACCCCTGCTAGTGCCATCAGTATACTAGGCATCAGCTGGAATTGGGGAGCCCCTTCTAGCACTTGGTCAGGTCTTGCTGGAGGGTCCACTGTAGGAGGTGGAGGGAGAGGCTCTGTGCTTTAAAATGACACCAGTCCTAGTACTGCTTGCATGGCATTGGTGATAGGGCTTGCTGACCCCTCGCTGTTGCAAATACTCATGCCATCTTTTCAGCATTTTATTTTGGGTGACCCCTGACAGGGGCTTGTCTAACAGGCCCTCCACCCATCCTTTTATGGGATATGTGGTTTTTACAGTTATTGGTGTGCAGTCCATAATGCACTCCACCTGTTGCAATGCTTTGTACACAGCCAGCAGTTGCGGTTCTAGCACTATGTACCAGGACCCTGCCCCTTTCCACGATTGGGACCAGAACCCAATTGGGACTGTCTGTTCGGGTTGCTATTGCCACAAGCCCATAACCTCCAGGGCTCCTGGTGACTTCAAAGAGGAAGGGACACTGAGGTATTGGGGCAAACAGCTGCTTAGCTAGCCCAACCAGTATCTTGGCCTGTTCAAAAGCCTCTTGGGCCTTTACATCCCAATCCCATGTAGCACCTCTTTTTATTAGATTATACAGGGGGCAGGTAACCTGAGCAAGTGAGGTACAGAAATTCTCCAATACCCACGAAGACCCAAAATACCTGTAACTGCTTAGCATTTATTGGTATGGGTTGTTGTAATATTTTCTCAACTGTTGCACTGGGTATCATGCAAGTTTTGCCTGACCATAAAACTCCTAAGAATTTTACCACTATACTGGTCCCTTGTACCTTCTGTGAGTTGATTCCCATCCTTGCTCCTTCAGGTGCACTTGCATGTTCCCCAAATGAGCTTCCAAATCTGTAAGGCACTCAGAAGTTAACATTATGTCATCTATGTAGTGGAAACTCCTTACAGAAGGAGGGCAGGGTAACAGGGCCACATCCCGGCCCTCCACAGACTCACCAGCACAGCCTTTGGCTGCCTGTCTATCTTGTCCCTAGCAACTGGGCTCTGTGCAGATCCACCCACATCTCTGCTCAGGAGACTCAGAGGGGCCCTTTTGCTGAGTTCCGGCTCTTTTCCCTTGTGTCCACTCACTTCAGCACCTTTTGAACCCTGTTTACATGTTGATCTAAATCATTTAAATACAGCCTCATATTCATCTCCCATTCTAATTCCTCTCTAACACCTTCAGTTTCCCTTTTGGCTAAGGCCTCCACCTGGGACAAATTTCTTATTATCAATAGCAGTGGCCAAGCAACTCTGCCACTGCTTTTTGACATTTCTATCCATGGTGTGCTATTCCCAGAGATTGTAGAACCTGTTCCAGACCTTCTTCTGTTTTCAGGGCCTCTCCACACTCATGTGGCAGCCCCCACCAGTCAAGCAGGCATACTACCCTATACCATCTACAAGATGGCTGACACCCTGGGATCTTTCCCATTGCCCTCAACTGTTTAGAAAGCATCACCCTAGTTACACATCTCACTGTCACTGCATTAACCATGCCACTGCAGCCACCCCCACAAAGCCTACGGGAATGGCTTAACATTTCCTCAGCCCACACTCTCCCCTCACCCCACTTTACTTCAATTGTTAGTCTCTTTCCCCATATCAGGGACATCATCAACGCTCTTCCAAAACTCATTCTCAGTTTTGTCTATCCTGTTGGGCTATGCTAATTGTAAGCCAAATTCACTTCTGGGAGGTGGACATGGCATCCAGTTTTCTCCTCCCATGGTCCTTGAGATAGCCTGAGGAAAAAAATCTCCAAATCCAGGTTTGAAGAATCTTAACGAGTTTGCTGGACTTGCTAACTGAGGTTGGGGTGTGGGTTTACTTACAGACAAGCGGACACCCTCCCCATTCACAGCTGTGTTCGAAAATCCACATCCAGGCATAAATCCTATGTTTCCAGGCAGCCTTACAAAATGGCGAGAGGCCAGCCTCATGGTTTTCCCAGCTTTTATACCCTTAGCCCTACAAGCAGCTATGGTCAACCAATTGGCTAGAAGAGGGAAGGGGAGTGGCTTCTTTGCTGAGTGTGGGAAGGAGGTGGGTCCATGGCTTGTCATCACAGGGTCAGAGGAACATTTTCTGGGTCACACCTCTCTTCTTCAATCATCCTTGAGCCATGGTTGGGTGAGGTTTACTATAGGAGTCTGATTCAGCGACATGGACTCTAAGTCTCTTATTCACTAAAACTTAGCCAGTGTGGCCTTCTATATGCATTACACTCTGTTGTATGAGAAAGTTTCATTGTTGAGAGTTGAGCAATTTATTAATATTCTCTCTAACCCCTACTTAGCTATGTTCCTTGAGCCTTAGGTACAGAGGTTCCACTGTAGATGTGTCTCATAGAGCTGGGCATCTCTCAGACATATATTCTATGTGTGTGACCAGTTATCAAAATCTGTAATAGCCTCTGTCTGTTGTAAAAAAAAAAAAAAAAAAAAAGCTTCTTTTATGAGTAGTATACTGTATACCTGTCTGTAAATATAAGGATCTATATTTAGCATACAGTGAGTTATTTTATTTTCCTAGAGATAAGGCAGAAATTGGGTTTACTCTGGGATTTATGACTGCTCCATCTTTAGGTATTTGGCTATATTTACAGTGCCTCCCATAAGTTCCCTCCCACTGAGAGGATTTTAAGTTTAATTAGATAGCTGCTTATTATATCTTAGATAAAATTCCCACTACTGCTCCAATAGAGAACCTTTGCTCTGCCAGTCATTCTGGTTATTAGACTTTCAGCTGGATTGGACCATTGATTGATTTTTCTCCCTTGGCAGATTGCATAGTATCCTCTGGAACTATGTGAGTTAGTCTTCATGGAGAAGGCTTTCAGTTCAGTTCCAGCTCCATTGCTAAAAGTCTTGTGTCTGAAATATATCCTGTCAGAAAAAGGATATTACCTTCAAGTTCTGGGAGGTAATATAAGGTTCTGATAATAGTCTATGTTGTTTTGGTCTTCTTTCAGAGAAGTGATGCTAGATAGGCTGACCAAGCTCCCATGGATGAACTTATCTTTAGGGACACAAACTTGATTCCATAGGCTGTAACATATGTGACAAAATACATGTAATTTGTTGGTGCAGGGGCAGATAGGAGAGGGTGGTCCAAATATGATCAAGATGAATTTTATGAAATGCACAAAAAATCAATATTTTTAAAAGATGAGGAAAGAAGGCAATTAAGCACATGTAATCTCAGAAATATAGTAAAATACCTAGACCATTTTGTATTCTAACTTTTAATTAATTGACTAACATACTGATGTGGGAAACAGTACCTTTACATGTATATTTTCATTTAGTTTCTATTTTGTTTACTGAAGGCAAACAAAAACCTACTCTTCAGATCTCATCTTGAATGATTTTCTTAGCTTTGCATGAAAAATAATACAAATATTCAATAAATGGTATAAAAAGAAATGCAATATACAGTGGTGTTTCTTCCAAAATCGCAGACTGTTAAACAACTTAAAGAAAATTATCTAATATGTATTCTTGACCAAAATATAAGAAAATAAGACTAAGCTTCAAGACTAGTTGCTGCTCATATACCATTACTTGTTAGTTTCAGTAGTCATTGCAAATTAAGCATAAAAACATGATTAAATGTATACAGAATTCACTCCTAAAAAATCAATTAGGCTTCAATTTCACCATGTAAAAATAAGGCTCATAAGAAAGAAATGGAGTGAGCATTGGCCAAATAATAACGGCATAATTAGACTTTTCCTAATTCAACTTTCGGATCCATAGAGATCCTTTCAGGAAAGAAGATTGTGCAATAAAGGAAATCCTTGCATATAAATAGAGTTTTAAATTGAGTGCTGGTCCATTTCTCTATCTTACAGGAAATTCGTCGTCTTAGGCAATGAAAAAGACAGAATAAACTTTACTCCCAGAGAAACACCAGAAGACTCTTCGTATTTCACCTTTAGCCTCTGGAGAAAGTAAAGTTTCTGCCCATGAGAAAACAGTGGGACCTCCTGGCTTGAATCTATCTTACCAGTTTCCAAGTCCTTCTTAAAGACTTGGATTGCAGGTATTGCATTCTCTCTCTCTCTCTCTCTCTCTCTCTCTCTCTCTCTCTCTCTCTCTCTCTCGTGTGTGTGTATTTGAACTTAAGGTTATGTATAGTGAGTTATGGGCTAAAAAGGACAAATTTCACACGAACTCTTTTAGCAAACATATATGAGTGAACCATCTCATTTTTGTGTGTCCATTATAACAGTGAACTGCATAAGAGACAAAGCATGGAAAAAGAGAAAAATTATAGGTTAGTATAACTGATGTAGATTTACAATTGCAAAACAAAATTTTTTATATGTAAACATTAGTGCTGAAGTGAACATGCTACATTGCTACATGTGTGGAACTCTAGACTTATGCCCCAGAATCACAAAGATCAATACAAATAAAACAAAGAATGTTTCAGTGGGTATCTTAGTCAATATACCTACAAAGGTAAATTACCTCAACAAAGTTTGCTTTCCGGCAACCAAATATTGATATACAAATCAGTGTAAGTCAACACATTAAAACAATAAAATAGAGAAACATAAGTTAAGAAATTAAATACTTTTAAACCCAGAGTGAAATTTGACATCTTAATGCACATTAAAAGTACTTATGTTTAATGTTGTAAGTTGTATAAGAAGAAAAATAAAATAATATTGAATTTATTCCTCTTGAGATACAGAATAGAAAAATGATTAAGTAAAGCAACCATTTTGAACTTACTAAATTTATCATAAAAACATAAGTCCAGGTTCCTTTGTTTTCTTTATAAATTACAAATTATACTTTTACTCTGCTGTTATTTCACTCATAAATCCTCCAATAAAATCCTGAAAGATTTTTTTATAATCTCAAATAAAAATTATGTAGTCTTAGTAAGTAATTAATCCACAAAACTCATATAATAGCTCCAACACCATTTTATGCATTCACAAACATTTTCAGTTTTATTTACAACTGTTCAAAGTGTTTGCATCTGTGATTATGCGTAATGGTGAAGGACTTAATATTTTGTCCATCAGTGTTCTTTAATATTTGGATACAAATTTCAGGAAGAACATCAAGAAAAGAACAAGAAATATGAGAGTTATGAATTTGGAAAGACACTACTAAACCTTACCCTATTTGTATATGTCATGAAGCATTGATCATGTAAACAAAAACCACAAAAACATAAAACACACAGTGTGATTAGAGTTGTAGATAAAGTTGTAAGATACAGCCTCAACACAAAAATTACATTATGGACTAAAGAGAAAACTCAGAAGTTAAGTGTTTACTACTTTTGCAGAAAATGTAGGTTCAGCAGTCATCAACATCTCAGGGAGCAAAATAGCACCTGTAACTTATGCCATTGGGGACCTGACTCCCTCTTCTGGCTACTGCGGGCATTTTTCCTTATGTGGTGTACATAACTCATTCAGGCATTGTGTTCCCCAGGGGTCCTGCTTTCTCCAAGCTGAGGGGCCTGCTGGCAAGAACTGACTGTGGTGAGTTAGCTGCAGAAGGAGGGGTTTGTGGTACAATTTTGGGACAGAAGCCGTGAGCCACCAGAATGCAAGGAAGCTGAGCATGGAGAAAAAATGGCCCCAGAGTCTCACCCTGTCACAAGAGGGGGCATTTACCGGCCTGGAAAGAGACTGCAGGCCCAAGATGCAAGGGTGAAAATTAATGGAGACTGTGGAAGGGCACGGAAGTGATCTGGAATGGTGGTGGCCCACTGCGCAGAGCTGGGTGCTGGGTGTGGGGTGTTAGTCTCTGTAAGTTTCTCCATCCCCCTCCCCCAAGATATAAACTATAATAAATTTACATGAAAATATATTATATAGTTTGTCTGATAGTGCAAGAGACCCTGAAAGAACTCTGGTGACAGGCATGCACACATACACATAAATAAAAAAATAAATCTTCTTGAGTTACTTACATTGATAAACAATATCAATGTGCATAAAAACAAAAATAAAACAACATACTAATATTTACATCCAATCAGTTAAGATTAAACACCTAGATGTAAATTAATGAGGATGAATAGCCTCAGTATGCCGAAACCAAAAGACACAAAAAGTAATAAATATTGCTAAATAAATGATTATTAGTATGCTCATAAAATATCTGCTGTGACCTTAAGTAAAAGTTTTCTTCAAGTCTCAAATACAAATCCCATAATTACTTTCTTCTCCTGGTAACATCCATAGATATTTCCATCACTTTGAAAGCTAACCAGTGGTAATGGAAATTCTAGGTTGGTGCCAGCTTGAATACTCCATACTCTCATGTATATATGGTATCTTCAGCAGCAAGGTCTTATCCAGGTCTACAGGGTAACCAAGTGCAATGAATACACCCTGTAATGTTTGGGGGCCGTGTCTATGGGATTATATTGGCCACTACTCAAAAGAGAATATCCATAACTGGCACTGGGCTTTTCATTTAATAGATGATACTACCTGGGAGGCATTTCCCTCCTTATATGCATGTGTGTATTTTTAAAAAAATATTTTATTATTTTTATTTTATGTGTATGAGTGTATTGCTTGCAATGCCCATGGAGGCCAGAAGAAGGCATCAGATACCCCTGGAACAGGAGTTAAGGACAGTTATTGGTGCCCTGTGCATACTGGGAATTGAAACTCGTTCTTCTGCAAGAGCAGCTAGTACTCTTAACCACTGAGCCATTTCTCCAACCACTAATATAGGTTTATTTTAGGAAGCTTCTGTGGTATTAGGTTTCCACATGACATTTTTCTTCCATATGGCATTTTTAAAGGTCTGTAGTATTAGTGATTCTTCCCAATGTTCCTTCTTCAGCATTGCCCTCCCATTCCTTATGCCATTTGATGCTTCCTGTTTCTTTACTCCCTTTCTCTATCCAACATCCATTCTATCCTCTTTCAGGTGAGACCTCCCTTCTCCATGCTACCTTAATATTTTCCTCCCTTCTATCGGCACACTAATTTAAACACACATATATAAAATTTAAAACTAGTATCCACATATGAGAGAGAATATTCATTATTTTTCTTTATGCCTCTGAGTTACCTCACTAAGAATGATTATTTCCCGCTCCATCCACTTACATATTTGTCAATAAACATAATTTCATTTTTCTTTTTTTAACCCCTTTAAAATATTTTATTATTTTTATTTTATGAGTGTACAACCTGCATGTGTGTAAGTACACATTTGTGTCATGCAATGCTTGCGGATGTCAGAGGAAGGCAGTGGGTGCCCTGGAACTGGAGTTACAATTGACATGATTGTCAGCTGCCATTTCAGTGCTAGGAATTGAACCCTGGTCCACTGGAAGAGCAGCCAGTGCTCTTAACCACTGATCCACTTCTCCAGCCCCAATTTCATGTGTGTGTGTGTGTGTGTGTGTGTGTGTATTACATAAATATAAATTTAATGCAGAACCTAGGATGGGTGATAAAGATACAGGAGCAGATCTAATATAACCAAAATATACTTTGTATGATATTTGCAAAAGCTCTTTTAAAAAATAACAGCAAAAATAAAAAATATAGAAAAAAGGTAAAAACCATCAAGAAACTATTTAATGAGGATGAATCAATTAGAGAAAATTAACACAAGGAAATATTTTCGCATTGCTAGAAATCAATGCTAAACTCCAATGA
>NW_008342282.1:3916882-3920365 GCF_000622305.1 Nannospalax galili | reverse complement strand
CTGTCAGTGTTCATTCAATAAAAAATAATGACAATACTAAATGTTAATAAGGATGTATAAAACTGGATTCTTTATATTTTGTGGGTATGTTTAATAATACACACATCAATTCTGGGAAATAATTGGATTTTTGAGTAAGAGTGCATTCATAATCAACTTCAAAAATCACAATCTTAAACCACGTAGTGATTAAGGCACATTGTGTACTCTCAAAATCTATGCATAATTGCTTGTAGCACTGTGATGATTTATTTTAACCTCTAGTTATAAACAACCAAACTTCTCACAATATGTGAATGGTTTTGAAAAGAATAATGCAATCTTTTTTTGGAATACTAAGCAACAATAAGAAAAGAAATGAACTACTTACACACACGACCACTAAATATCTTATTCTGGGTGGAAATAGGTCAGATCCAAGGTTAATATACAAATATGTTTTCATATTCATAAAAATTTTAGAAATACATCAATGTAGAAATGCTGTACATATTAGTGGTCTCCAGGTATTCAATTCAGTGTTGAGGAGAGGATGGTGTAAGTCTCAGAGATCTCCATGTTGTTGAACTACTTTCACATATTTGTTGCAGTGGTAATCCAGTAACCCCTGCTTTGAGAAGAAAAGGACTCATAAAAGCAGGTACTCATGTTCCAAAAATGTCATTTTCTAATTTTAATATTTTAATCATACATAGATAAGAGATAAATTTTGAAGAAATTGAGTCAAGTGTACAGGGAAACTTCCTGTATATTTTTTCTTCTGAGAATTTATTTAAACATATTAATTTTTTTTGTTTTTTTGAAAGAGTTTCCTTGTAGCTGTAGCTATCCTGGAACTCACTATGTAGACAAGGCTGGTCTCAAACTCACAGAGATCCATCTACCTCTACCTCCCAAGTGCTGGGGTTAAAGGCCTGCACTACCACACAGGGTTTTTTTTTGTTTGTTTGTTTTTTTGTTTTAATACTGCTTGTTAAAAACTAACAGGCTATTTAACATCCTGACATATCAACTATGAAGCATGTATGTGGAAAATGAATTAGACTGATATATCTGCATGCTATTTAGAGTATATGCACAGATAAATACCATAAAGGTAATTAAATTAAACTATGATTTGTAGGTTGAGTATATGGAGAAGATATGAAACAGAAACACAACCTTCTGACGGTTTCAAAAATCAAATTTCTCAATGTTATCTAATAATTAAGCAACCAGTATGATAAAATTTTCTAAGACAGAATAAGAAAGCAAACAAGCACATGCTTAGCACATGCACTTCTAGCAACTGGACAAATAGCCTGCAGTAGAAGTGTCTGCAAAAGACTTCAATGTAAACTTTAACAAAGCCTGCTTTCTGGTGATGATTTTCTTTACTTGCAAGTTTTCATTTTTTGTTGTCTGATACATATTTTTTAGGACATTCCACTCCTTTACATTTTCATTTTTCCTTTGAATCTAAATTCTCAATGCATATTTTATCTTTGTACATTTGAATAATAATCACATTCATTTTAGATGACTAATTTGCTCAGTATTTCTGGGTTGTGAAAGCCTATACTTAGCTTTGTAATCTTCTTCCTCTTGTTGTTTTGAGCATTTTTGTTTCTCATTTGCCCTGCAACCTTGAGGATGTTGATCAGTTGGAAGTGGGCAGAATTGTGTCATGAACTTCACAGGAACATGGGAAAAGAGGTTTATATTTAGGAATTAAAGATCAAGTCTCCATATCTCATGTCATTGAACGATTATGAAATTATATTTTATGTTACCCCATTAACCTAGCCTGATAAATCTTGCATGATTCTATATAAAACATATGTACTCCAAATTTACAAAATTCATTTATAGATGGACACTTAGAGTGCACAGAAAAATAAAATAATCATATTTCACTGTGAGTTTTCAAAATGGGGTTACAAGAATCACCAAAACTAACATGCTAAACTCTATTGAAGATTTATGTGACAATATTATCTATATGAAAATAAATTGATGTTGTTAATTTACTCAGAAAAATATTTTTCATTAATTTTAAATGGCTTTGAGTTAGATTAAATATGCATACCAATACACTTCTATATATGTAAAGAGATTTTTTTTATTATACAGGAGGTACACCAATAAACAGAAATTAACCTAGAGTTCATGCAGCAGATGTTTTTTATTTGCAGAGTGACTTATTCTTCATTTATCTCCTTTTTATTTCTCTAACTCCCTCATTAATTTTCTTTGTTTCCAATTTAAAGTACAGTTGCAATACTCTAAGTTCAACCCTAAGAAGAGCATGAGGATTTTAAATAGCATGCTATGCCCCAGGGCTATATTGTAGAGCTCTTAACCATGCTCTTCCAATATTGCTAAAGCTCATAAAGAACTGTTAAACACTAATCAGATATTTCAATAAATGCATTTTTATTGGATGATGATATTGCTAAGAAATTGACTTAGTTTGTGAGTTCATTGGTTAAATCAACTATTTTAATTGAACTGTCTGATGGATGCCTTAAAAACACAGTATTTTTTTTTTTCTACTTGGCACTTACAAAGACAGTTTGCTAGTACTGTTAATGCAATGTCTTCGGAGTAAAATGTTCTCTGAATAAAAAGTACAGATGTTCAAAAGTATCAATTTTTTTTTGATAAGTTGTGCATGTTACAGAAAAGCATAGAAAAAAAAACAGATCCCCTTAGAGTTACTACATATAGAGTTTTGAAAAAAAATGTAATATTTATTTATTGTTGACAAGTTAGGTACTGAACAGAAAACAAAATTTATGCTCATTGCAGTCATCTTAGAAAATATATCTTGATACATTGAAACCCTCATAACAAACTCTAGAGGAAAAAGACATAGGTGCAGGCAAAAATTGACTTCCTGTGTTAGGAGTCAAATTAATATATTTTGTGTAGAACTCTTAGACTAACTCATTAAATTTTCTGCCCTATTTTTTCATCCTGTGTACACACTTCTCTGTATCAATTGTTCCAGCCAGTGGACTAGGATCAAAGAACTGAACACTGTTCTCATTCTGGATTATGCAAAATGATGCCTTGGTGTCCTTATTTGCCTCCTTATTCTTTGGCATGTATTTCTAGGAATTATTGTTTTAAAATGACTACGTGAGTGATAAAAATAACTTCTGCAAATTTTAAAATTGATAAAAGTGAAAAATCATTTTGATCAAGGACATAAGGAACTATTCAGAGGGATTTATGTTTTTGTGCTCTTCTGAAGGTACAATGGGAGCACTGCACCATCTCCATCACAACACAGTTTGTTTTCCTAAAATGACAAAAATGGTTTTCAACTTGGTAACTCAGCCCTTGGTCTGCACCTTGATCTGTATCACATTCATTTATTTTATATACAGTGATAAAATTATTGGTTGTGAAATCTTTTCACTTGAGCTGAGGTAGTAGCAGGTAGGAGAAATAAGCCTTAAATCACCTTATTTTATTAATGAAAATATGTACTTATTT
>NW_008342282.1:3906762-3916711 GCF_000622305.1 Nannospalax galili | reverse complement strand
TTCTGTCATAGTCAAAGAAAATACCCAAATTCATATAAATTTTAGTCATAAAATTTTTTTCCAAAAAATGCATGCAAATATAAAATATTTTGTTTTATACCACCCCATAAATACTTTATCTTCAATATAATTATTCATAAAATAGTCAGCCATTACAATTTTCTTCCTAGTAAGGCATCTATAATTCCCAATTTGTGTATATTCCATTTTGCACATAATGAATACAATGACTATATAGAACTATGACTAGATCACTTTACATCTTGAGGAAAATATGTGAGCTGTTCATATTCTTGGAAGTAATAATCATGCCGGGAGCCAACAGATGCTTAAGTCAGATTACACTGAAACCACCTCAGGTTGCACCATTTAGATAAGCAACCGTCTCTCAGAAACCAGGTTGAGCAACCCTAGTAACCTTAGCAACACTTCCCCCTTTTACAGATTACTTCATTCTTGAAATTTCCCCACCCCTAGCTTCGCTTCCTCCTTTTACTTGTTATATAGCAAACAGAAAAATAAAAATTTCAGAGCTTGATCAGACCACCTGTCTTGCTCTCATTTCTCGTGTCTCTTGTCCTTCCATTCGTCGGTTCTCTCCTCAGGTCCACGTTGAAGACCCCACTGGCCAGGGGCAATATCACCAGTAGGAGAAGGATATGGCTCAACTGTGAGGGTCAGATCCACTTGATACAATATTAATGCCTTAGATATGAGTGTCCAAAATAATGGTAATGTGATTAATGACCACTGTGAGAGCTAGATTGTTTTGCCAGGTTGGTTTAATTTCATGTTCTCTGGAATAAAATTGTCAAATGAAAATAAAATAAAACTTAACCTAAATGATCTGCTGCAGTCCAGTGGGACAATCCAATGGGACCGTCTTCTCCAATTTCCCTTTGTCTGCTCCTATTGTCTCCAAGTAATGTTTGCATTTCTTCAAAGTAAGACAGAAAGAACCATCAGGACACTGTGAACTCATAGGCTCCTCTTCCTTTTAGATTTCCTTCCTTTCTACAATCTTTGTAAAATAGAAAAGTAAATAATAACTATATATTTTAATATTATTTGAAATTATCCATATTAATCATACTAGAGTATGGTAAAGATGGATTTTCTATGATTGCATTATTTTTCAATGAAATGAATTCAATGTAAAGAAATGTAACAGGTTATTAGTTGTTCTTGTTACTTGGACACTTACTCAAGTTAATTTTGTTCCCTTTAAAAGACAGAGACTTTCTTTGATTTCATTTGTAGTATCTCATTCACACAGATAAAGAAACTTTATTCATATATATATATATATTCCAAAATCACATTGAAATATTCATGTTTTCTTAAAAAGCATACTTGTGGGGGCAGGAGCAGTGGCTTAGCAGTTAGTAGCAGCAGATGCCCTATCAGAGGGACAGGTTTGATTTCTAGCACCCACAAGGCAGTAGCTAACGATTTTCCATAACTCTAGTTCTAAGGAAATTCAAAAACCTCTTCTAATTTCTAAGATAAAGGGGCATTGCATGATGCAGGTGCACTTATGTATATACAGGCAATATATTCATAAAATAACATAGAAAAAATATTGTATCTCTATATAGAGAAATATACTATATATATAGTAAATATAGATAGATAGAGAGGGAAAGAAGGTGGGAGACAGATAATGATGCCATTTACTAAGAAAATCTTTTCTCCAAAAATAACCAATGAAGCATAATGTTAGAAATGCATTTAGCAAAACCTGAAAATTCCTAAAATAACCTACTTGCACTTTAATCAGATCAAATACAGAAATGAAGTGGCAAAATATGCCAGCACACCTGGTCATTACCCCCTGTAGCTTAGACACTTTCCAAAAGGTTGGCATTGATATGTCAAAGTAAGTAGCAGGTGGTCTCAAAGAATCTGCTCCCTCTGTTGATAGATGTCAGTTGGTTCCTAATTTTTTGAGAGAAGGTGCCCTAAGTAAATTAGCAGGCAAACTTACAAACCCCGCTTGACCATATTTATGCAGAAAGGCATGAGAGCATTTTCTCTCATTATATAAAGACACATCAACTCATTACAAAGTACCTCTGATCCTCACTGGCAGGTCAAGGGACAGTAGCTGGGAACTCCATAGCTTCTCACCTAAATAATTATGCCTTTTCAAACCAAATATGGTTTTTTGAATTTCTTTTATTGTGTATCACATCATATCCTATTGCAATACATTTTGTCTGTATGGAATGTGTGAAGGTTACCAACTTTTTTCATTTTATTTTGGTTTAACAGTTTTTTAGGGTTTACAGTATGTCTTGAACTTTGGTATTTCACGGATATTAACTGAATGCACCTAAAAATCTCTTGAGCTAGTCTTGTTAGACCAGAGCCTATTACTTACTTAGGAAGTTTAACTAGAGAAACTCATATCGTGCATTACAAAGCCCTGGTTTGAACCAGAGGTTGTGATTTCAGTTGAACTTCAATGTATAGTTGTGTACCATTTCCCGAAAAGAATTTTATCAAGTAAATCTTTCAGCAACTGTGAAACTTGTCATTCTATACCTTCATTACAAGATTGATTAAGGGGAGAGCTTCAACAGATATCAAAATGATCTTATCTAATTTTCGTTCTTTTACTCACATTAAAAAAATCTATCATCCTTTTTAAATTTTAAATAAAGATAACTAGATGAATTTGTTCAAAACTCTACGCATTTAAATTTTAAATTGTATTCTAAAGTAAGGGGCAGTCAGTTTGGTGTGAAATCTGGTATTTTAATAAGAAGTTTTTGAATTGTAAATATTGAAATGTAGGGCAGCTCCAGTCATTAATATGTTAATCATATTTGTCAGTTTAACTCTCAAAATACTCAGATGCTTCATAACATGAAAATCATGAACAATTATTTTTAAGAATTGTATTAAATTTTTTCTTTGACAATTTCATACAGGCATAGACTACATTCTGAACTCTGTCAACCCCTACACTCTCTGAAGTCTCTAAACCACCTTTCTACCTACTCTTCCCTCCAAGTACCTTCCCCCATTCATGTATTTTTGTTTGTTTTGTCATGTGTTGAGTTTAATCAGGGTAATCTATGTGTCCATAGTTTGAGAGCTATCCAATTGAGTGGAATTTTTAGAGAATAGTAACTAAAAACAAGGTCTGCCCCTCTTTCAGCATCTAACAGTAAATGATGAGAAACAACTATACCCCAGGGGCAATGAAAGAAAATGAATAAGGCTATAATCAAGGAATCACAAAATTAGACAGAGAACACAAACAGCAATCAATATGATGGCAACCAATACACATCTCTCAATAATAACCTTAACTATCAATGGACTGAACTTCCCTGTCAAAAGACACAGGCTAAATTAATAGATTGAGAAACAAAATCCACCTCTTTGCTGTCTCAAAGAAAACCATCTCACCACCAAGGACAGGCATTACCTTAAGGTAAAAGAATGGAAAATAATATTCCAAGCAAATGGCACTAAGAAACAAGCAGGGATTGCAACTCTAATATCTGACAAAATAGACTTCAAAATAAAACTAATCAGAAAAGACAAGGAGAGTCACTCATTCTGATCAAAGGAACCCTTAACCAAGAAGATATTACAATCCTTAACATATATGCACCAAACACTGGTGCACCCAAATACATAAAAGCAACACTACAGGACTTTAAGACACAGATCAATCCCAACTCAGTAATAGTAGGGGACTTCAATACCCCACTATCTCCATTAGACAGGTCAACTGGACAGAGAGACTTCTGAAGTAAATTATACTATATATCAAGTGGACCTAAGAGACATCATTTGAATATTCCACCCAAGAACCAAAGAATACACTTTCTACTCAGCATCCCATGGAAGTTTTTCAAAAATTGATCACATACTGGGCCACAAAACAAACCTCAACAAATACAAAAAAAAAAAATTGAAATAATACCATGCATTCTATTGGGCCACAATGCAATAAAGATCAAAATCAACACTGGATGAAGCCCTAGTCACTACATGAACTCCTAGTAATTAAACAATGCACTCCTAAACAATGAGTGGGTCAAAGAAGAAATTAAGAAAGAGATAAAATAATTCCTGGAATTTAACAAAAAAGAACAATACAACACAACATAACCCTGGGACACTTTAAAAGCAGCCCTAAGATGGTAGTTCATAGCTTTAAGTGCCTACTTTAAAAATTAGAAAGAGCCCAAGTAAATGACCTAACACCACAACTCAAGACACTGGAAAGGGAAGAACAAATGAAACCCAAACTGAGTAGAAGAGAAGAAATAACAAAAATCATAGTGGAAGTTAATGAAATAGAAACAAAGAAAACAATACGAAGAATCAATGAATCCAAGAGTTGTTGCTTTGAAAAGCTAAACAAGATAGACTTGTAGCCCAGTTAATCAAAAGAAAGAGCAAATCTAAATCAACAAAATCAGAGATGAAAAGGGAAAACCATCACAACAGACAGCAAAATATCCAGACCATTATAAGGGAATATTTTAAAAACCTATATGCTACCAAATTTGAAAATCTAAAAGAAAAGAATGGATATCTAAAATCATGAGAACCACCAAAGTTAAACCAAGAAGCAACCAACAGTTTAAACAGACCCATAACATATGAGGAAATTGAAACAGTAATATAAAGCCTCCCAACTAAAAAAAGCCCAGGCCTAGAAGAATTTACAGTAGAATTCTACTAGATGTTCAAAGACCTCCAACCAATACTACTTAAATGATTAAAAAACATAGTAATGAGAGAGAGACAGAGAGAGAGAGAGAGACAGAAAGAGAGACAGACAGAGACAGAGAGAGACAGAGACAGAGAGAGAGAAATCCCAAATCCCTTCCGTGAAGCCAGCATCACTTTAATACCCAAACTGTGTAAAGACACAGCCAAAAAAGAAAACTAAGGACCCATACCCTTAATCAACATAGATGCAAAAATTCTCAACAAAATACTCGCAAACCACATACAGACATACATCAAAAAAAAAAATCATTCACCATGATCAAGTAGGCTTTATCCAAGAGATGCAGGCCTGGTTCAATATAAGCAAGTCAATAAATGTCATTAATCATATAAATGGACTCAAAGACAAAAAATACATTGTCATCTCAATGGATGCAGAAAAAGCTTTTGACAAATTCAACATGCATTTATATTCAAAGTCCTAGAAGAAACTGGCCTGGAGGGAATATACCCATCATAATTAAAGCTATATACAACAAAGCCACAACCAACATCATTCTGAATGGAGAAAAACTGGAAGCATTCCCAATAAAATCAGGAACCAGCCAAGGATGTCCACTATCTCCACTCCTTTTCAACATAGCACTTGAAACTCTTGCTAGGGCAAGTAATTAAAGGAGTGCTAATTGGAAAAGAAGAGGTCAAACTATCGCTTTTTGCAGATGATATGATACTATACCTAAGAGATCCCAAAAGTTCCACCAGAAAAGTCCTAGAACTGATCAACACTTTCAGTACTGTGGCAGGTTATGAAATAAATAAAAAAATCAATAGCCTTTCTGTATACCAATAACAATCAATTGGAGAAAGAATATAGGGAAATGCTCTCATTCACAATAGCTGCAAAATAAATAAATTAATAAAATATCTCACAATAAATCTGACCAAAGACACCAAAGATCTCCATAATGAAAAATTTAAATTGTTAAAGAAAGAGAGATGGAAAGACCAGGAGATAGAAGGACCTCCCATGCTCATAGATAGGAAGAATTAATATTGTGAAAAATGACCATCCTACCAAAAGCAATATTTAGATTAATTGCAATCCCAATCAAAACCCCCATGACATACTTCACAAAATTAGAAAAAAAATATTCTTAAATTCATATGGAAGCACAAAAGACCCCGGATAGCCAAAGAAACCCTGAGCACAAAGAGCAATGCTGCAGGGGTTACTATCCCAGATCTCAAAGTATACTACAGAGTTATAGTCTTAAAAACAGCATGGTACTGGAACAAAAATAGACACATAGATCAATGGAACATCATTGAAGATCTAAACCCGAGCACATGCAATTTCAGCCAGCTAATATTTGACAAAGGTGCCAAGAACACACAGTGGAGGAAAGACAGCATCTTCAGCAAATTGTGCTGGCAAGACTGGATCTCCACCTGTAGAAGAATGAAACTAGATCTTTCTCTTTCACCTTGCACAAAAGCCAGCTCCAAATGGATCAAAGACCTCAATCTGAAACTGGAAACCCTGACACTCTTAGAGGGAAACATTGGCAATAACTTACAAGATATACATGTAGGAAAGGATTTTCTAAATCAGACAGCAGTTGCTCAAGAATTAAGGTCAGCAGTCAACAAGTGGGACCTCATTAAACTAAAACGCTTCTGTTCATCAAATGAAACAATAAAAAAGGTAGAGAAAACCCACAGAATGGGAAAGAAAAAATCTTTACTAGTGACGTATCTGACAGGGGTTTAACATCCAGAATATATAAAGAACTCAAAAAAAAAAAAAAGAATCAAGACACTAAATGACCCAATTAAAAGATGGGCTAAAGAGGTGAACAGAGAGTTCTCAAATGAAGAAATAAAGAAAGCTAAGAAACAGTTTAAAAACTGTTTAAAATCACTAGTAATTAAGGAAATGCAAATTAACACCATAGTAAGGTATCACCTTACCCCCTAGGATGAAGAGAACTGATGATACCAAAGGTGGCGAGGATGTGGAGAATGGGGAACACTCATTCACTGCTGGTGGGATTGCAAACTCATGCAGCATCTATGGGAACTAGTGTGGAGAACTCTTAAAAAACTAAAAATGAACCTACCATATGACCTGGTTATACCACTCCTTGGCATATACCCAAAGGACTCATCCTATTGTAGAGACACTTGTACAACCATGTTGTTGCTGCTCTTTTCACAATAGCTAAGAGATGGAAGCAACCTAAGTGTCCCTCAACTGACGAGTCGTTTACAAAAATGTGGCATAATTACACAGTGGAGTTCTATTCAGCAATAAACAAAGATGAAATAATGAAATTTTCAGGTAAATGGATCGATCTAGAAATTGTTAAGTGAAGTAACACAGACTCCCAAAAACTAATGACATATGTTCTCCCTCATATGTAGATCCTAGCACCAAATCCTTTTAAATTCCTGGTCCTTTCAATAAGATGATGATATACAACAGTCCCTTCTGCCTGAAATAAGTACCATCATCATGACTTCATCTGAACCTGATTGCTAAACATCATCACAATTGGGATTGTTGACAGTTGTGCTCATTCATTAAAGAAGGGCCAAGCAGTGTCATTGGACCCTCACCGCATTATTTAGCCACTCTTTCCAGCCAAATGTTTGTAATTTGACCCTAATCACACATGGCATCCAGGATTTGGGGAGTGCTAAAGTATACAATCTGTGGAAGGCTAGGAAGAGAAGGCATGACCCATCCTGGATAAAGGCTTTCCAAAGTGCCTACCCTGAGGTCATACATACACCTCAGCAATCCCTCAATTATCTCGGTAAGTATGCTAGAAAAATTCATTGATTCTCCCAGTAAAAGTTTAATGAAACACCGACTTGACACTAGAACCTTGAAAGGGAACAAGCATTGCTTAGCATCCCCAGGAAAAGGAGTCTCACAACTGATGGAAATTTTATTTGTTAATGCTATTATATCCCACAATTATTTTTAAAAAGTAAGATGAGAATGCGAAAGATGTTAAAAAGCTATGCGAATGAAGATACATTCCAAAATAGACAGGAAAAATGAGAAAGCCCAAGCAAGTGATGAAAGTCTGTTTAGGTTTGTTATGATATATAAAGAATGAGCCAAAAATAATATATGCAGAATTCTAAAATATCTATGGTCATCTTTTAGTCAACTAGTTTACTGAACAAAATATACATCTAGTCAAGTTTTATCTGAGAATATTTGTTTTTTTACCCAAGCCTTATCAACATAGCATATGATAATTAAAAGTACCAGACTGATAGAACTAACCTTATTGGATGTTTAACAGCCATACTTTGAGGCCTATACTAAAGTGGTAAGATGGACTTAAAGGACAATTTTTGCCTCTTGCCCTCCAAGGTCGACTAAGTTGCAGGGGACTATGGAATATCTCTCAAAACATCCTGTAACTGCAGTGAATCACCTGTCATCTTGTTCAGGGAGGCCATGGAAACCCCACTAGATGCACTTGAACCAGTGTCCAGTCCACAAACAGGAGGGTCAAGTTAGAGGAAACATCACATTCATGCTTCTCAGTGAAGCCAGACATGGTCAAGCAGGACCTTTGATTTATCTTCACATAGATCGAACTGGTAAAAGAAAGGAGCCAAGAGCTCCTCCCAAGCCCATGCAAACTCTGAGGAACAGATCCTTAAGTTACCTTATGTGTAAAAATAAATTGATTTATTAGGGCCAACTGTATGGTCTTAAACACCCAAAAGAAAAGTTTAACCAAATCTTCGTCTTCAATATTGTACTGCCCACCTGTAGCTATGGGAGACAACCAGCTATTGGTCTAAAATGATGGATAAATTTGTTTTCTCCCCATATATAGAAGCCCTTGAGAGGGAACTGACAGTGATTCTAGCCACTCAAACAGCTATCAAAATACCTGAAAGCAAATCCTGAATCCATCACTCTAGAGTCCAGCCTTGGAAGAAAAAAAATGAGAAGGAACCCAACAGATGGATGTTTTTGGAAGGCCTTGTCATGAAATTCCAATGGATTCTCATATGAACATTTGAAAATTGCCCTGTTCTTTTTTCTAGTTCCCTGTCTAGAACTTGTAATGCTAGTTACTCTTGCCTTTACTTCTCCTTCACGTCTCCTATACATGATTCAAAGATTTTCTTTTCCTCCTCAAGATAAAGGGTTATGCAATTTGGGAGTCTTTTAGATAGACCCACTGAAGGGGTACCCCAATTGCCTTACCCTGTGACCCTGTTCAACATGGATGAAGCCAGAGTGGTCTGTGTCCTGATTCCCTACTGGCAATTTGGGTAACCCCTTCAGAGGATGGTGTGATAACAATAGGAGGTAGGAATTGGCTAGGCAGTTAGGGTAAAAAGACCCAAGGAAAAGTAGCCAGTTTCTTGGCTAAAACTCACAATATCCTTGGGCCTCTTAGCAACCTACTCTGTTCCAAAGGCCAAGGATGTAAAAAATATTTGGGAGCTTTTATCTAATCCTTAAAAGATTTTAGGGTTACCTCTTCAGACGGGGGAAATATTAGAGTAGCCAAAATCCCCATAAAAAAAAATCAAAGAAGGGAGAGTACATGAAGTTATGAGAAAAAAAGTGATCAGGAGATATGGGAGGAGTTGGAGTGGAAGGAATGGCCATTGATTTTTGTCAAAACAGCTTATACTCATGTAGGAAATTCTCAGTAAATTATTCATTCAAAAAAGAAAAATATACTCATTGATGGCTGTTATCTGGATCAGTCATTTAATTAAAGATTATAAAATTGAAAAAAAGAAATAGTTCATCAGGAAGAAATAGAGAGCTGTGAGCCTCTGCCCAAACCATTATTGACTGTTGACAAACCCAGTTTATGCAGTTCTATTTCTGGAAGCTGGACCTCCTGTGAGATCATGAATGCATTGGTTACATTTTGTCTGGAGGACTGATTTCAGAGTTCTTCCAGTTATCTTCTGACTTCTACATTCTTCCAACCTATATGATTTACTATGAGCCTTAGAGTAGGTGATATAAATATCCTATCTAAGGCTGATCCTTCAACCATCACTTACTTGCAGCAATTTTAGGAGTTATGGAACTCTATATTCACCATCACTCATTGCAGTGAGAAGTTTTTCTGATTAGGGACAATAATAGTATTTGTATATAGGTAAAGACATAGATATTTAGAAGGCAGCTTTGTGAAATGAAAATTTAACTGTCCACAGTAATAAGTTCTTCCTTAAAGAATAA
>NW_008342282.1:3884515-3906719 GCF_000622305.1 Nannospalax galili | reverse complement strand
ATATATATATAGAGAGAGAGAGAGAGAGAGAGAGAGAGAGAGAGAGAGATTGGTTGTCCCCATAACAGTCATGCCACTTTTTGTGTGTGTGTGCATGTGTGTGCGTGTGTGTGTGTGTGTGTGTGTGTATGTTTAAGACAGGGTGTCCTTGTAACCTCTGCTGACCTGGGAGTCACTATGGAGACTAGGCTGGTTTACATCTCACAGACATCCCACTGCCTCTTATAACCTAGTGTAGGGATTAAAGATGTGTACCACAAGCCTGGCTCATGAAGGATTCTTAAAAGACTTGTTTTAATTATTCCTCTTTGGGCTTGAATTCTTCTGCTTTCTGTCATAATATGGTCATGGCTATTTTACATGCACTTTTTGTAATGAACATTTCCATTTTTTAACATACTTTTAACTATATTGCTGAATTTCAGTTTGTGTTCATCAAGGCAAATGTTATAATTCTAGTCCATATTTTCTGAAGCACTCATGACAGCTTAATAGTAGAGGATGATTATAAAACATGTATAAGCAATATTTCCACTATTAATTAATTGAAATCTGTCCATTATTTCACCTCATATAAAGTTATTGACCTTAATTAGTAGAAAGTAGTTCTTCTCTCCTCATAATTAAGTTACTAAACCGAATACCATATATTATCAATATAGAAAATCAGATTTTCTTTTGCAATATTTAAAGAAACTATGAAATATTTTACTGCAGTCTTTCTTTTTATATATGATCTATGAGACCACCATTATAGACTTCTATAACTTGTCACCTAAGAAAACCACATAAAAATAAGACATAGTTGTTGTTTAATACTAATATCATTTTTAAATACCTTTAAAAAATTTATTGAAGTTTTGTAGTTTTATACAATTCTTAATCAAATTTAGGCTACCTGCGCCAATCCATGCTGTCCCATTCTTGTTGTGGAAAATCTTGTGACTGGATTCCAGGAATCCAAAACTTAGAGAAACTGAAAATTATCATGCTAATAGGGCATCTGGCCCGCTAGTGTGTAATAGAATACTAGTCTGCCATTCTAATAAGGGATCCTGTATGCTGTGTTATGATTGGACTATTACCCCTACATAAGCCTATACTTTCCTGAAATAAAGCAGATCTGTGTTACTGAACCTGGTCTCCTGCATCTGAATGTGGCGACGCTGGTGCAGACTCTTCACCAGCCCAGAGGTCTGGACCAGACAACTGATCAGAGGAACTGAGAGAGCAGGAGAGCGACCATAGCTGGGGGAGACCAGCCACAGCTGGTGACCACAGCTGGCACCCATACATGGGGCTGGGACCACCTCTTCACAGAGCTGTAACACTCTGAGCTGTAACACCTTGGACTCCCGATGGCCTCTTTCTTGGTGCTCTTCCTGTGGTTGCTCACCGGTTTCATTTTGTTCTGCTTTTTCTTCTGGCTCACAATCTTCAGTTGGGCGTGCAGCTCCTGTCTTTGCCAAACGTTTCAATGAATGGTTGCTGAGTCCCTTTGGGTACATCTTGCAGGGTGAGCAACCTCCGTTTTGGGGAACAGTCATCCAGCTGCTGCCAGCCCCCGTGCTGCTGCACTTGTTCCTCTCCTCAGGAGTAGGTGTATTAGGGTAATAGAAAAGGACATAACTAAGGTTTTAGATGAAGTACTGGCTCTTGCCCCCTGGTTACAGATTCTTGTTGCTGGGATCCCAAACAATGGGCTTGCATTTTACTCTTGGCCCGGCATAGAGAAGTCAGGGAGGGACATCAACAGTCTGGGCTGTTCAATCCCATTATGACAGCCATTCTGGACTCCCTTCGGGGGATTCACCCCGAAGCCCTTGAACAAGACAATCTCCTATTAAAGGAGATAGATGAGCAAATACAACAACAGGACACGGGGGACTGCTGGTCCCAGGCATTTCCAGTTAAAACAAAACTAACGGATTCTTGTTCTGATGAAACAATCACTGCTAATGATGATATAAAAAATGAGGAATTGGAGTTTGAGAGCTCCCTTGATGAAAAACAGGAACTTAAGACCACCTCTGCTCTGCCATTATGGGGCAGTGGCTACCCTCAGCCCTCTTATACTGGCTTTAAGGGAATTTTCCCCCAGTCCATCTACCCCTCCCTCCCAGGGGAGGACTGGAAGCCCCTCCCACAACAGCCCCTCTTCTATGATACAAGGGAGATTTTCCACAGTTCTTCCCAGTTACTGTCAATCAGGGACAACAGAACCCCAATGTCTGGAATCCATATTCTCACGATACCTTAACAAAGCTACGTAAGGCAGCAGTTGAGGATGGCATTCACTCCTGCTGCTTTGGTCAGTTATTAGATATGATCAGTCATTCAGCCAGTACCCCCTATGATTGGCAGAATATCACCCTTGCCTGCTTTACAAGGAGGTAATTTCCTTTTATGGAAAGCTGCTCACCAAGATGAATGTGAACAACAGGCAGAATGCAATAGAAATGCCAAAATCCAAAATGTTGGATTTGATGCTCTAGTAGGACGTGACAATTTTGAGGACCAACCCCCCAAGCTCAGGCATAGGGACCTCCCTGCTATTTTGAACAAGTAAGACTTTGTGTGCTTCATGCTTTTCGAAGTATGCCGACTTTCAGTGATAACAAATTAACCAAATTGATACAAAACCAGGTGAGTTTTTCTCTGATTTTGTTGAGAGATGCCAACAAAACATAAATAGAAAGATCTGTCATCAGGGAGCTGCCAATGCCTTGCTCAAGGGTCTTGTATATGAAGGCTGCTCTACAAAGTGTCACCTTGCAATAGGACCCATTAGACCCAAGGATATCTCTGAATCGATTCTGGCCTGCCGAGATGTGAGGACTTCTTGGGCCCATGCCATGGCTCTGGCTGAGGCACTGGCTGCTCATCAGCAGCAGGCCAAAATGGACAAAGGCAAATGTTGGGCCTACAGGGGACAGGGCCATTGGTCACGTACCTGTCCTAATAAGATTATAAAAGAGGCCAAGAGGAGCCAGGTTGCCCCTTCAAAATGCCCAAGATACCGCAAAGGCTTTCATTGGGCAAGAGAATGGAGGTCTAAGGTGGATGCAGATGGTAAACCCATACAAAAGGTGCCTTTAAATGGGCAATGGGGCACCTCTCAGCCCAACCCCAATGAGAGGAAGTAAGGCAATACACCCCCCAAGTCCAATGGATGATACCTATTGATTTGCATAAGCCTAGAATGTAACTTTCCCAGATGGCCATAAGTTTGAAGACCTGATTGATATAGGGGTGAATATTACTATAATCAGACAATAGGAAGCACTGTCTATTTGGCACTGCAAACCTGGACCCTCTATACAATAAGTTGGGGGTTTACAGAACACCCAACAGGTCCAACATCTGGTAATCTGGACTGATCTGAGTGGCAACACAGGAACTGTTAGACCGCTCTTAGCCATGGGACTTCACCATAATTTGTGGGGGAGAGATATCCTTCATGACAGGGAAGCTGTTTTAACTACAGATGACAAAGACTTTTATGATGACCGCATTGTAGACTAGCAGTTAGGTAATGGCCCCCACCTGCGCCCCCAATTCTAATGGCCACCCCCATCAAACCATCGTGGGACACTAAAGCTTCCATATGGGTGGAGCAGTGGCCTCTTCCTTTACATAAACTAACTCACTTGATCTCTTTGGTCCAGGAACAATTGTGCTTGGGTCATATTGAGCCCTCCCTTAGTCCTCATAATTCTCCTATTTTTGTAATACAAAAAAAAAATCAAGAAAATTGAGACTTTTATATGATTTAAGGGTTATTAACGAACATATGAAGCCTTTAGGGACCCTGCAACCAGGACTGTCTGACCCTACTGCTATTCCAAAAAATGCACAATTATTATAACAGATATTAAGGATTGTTTCTTCTCTATTCCTCGTTGTGATGATGGTAAGCCCTACTTTGCCTTCTCTATACCTGCCACTAACCATAACCTTCCAGTTCAACACTATCAATGGAAGGTTTTGCCTCAGGGCATGAAAAACAGTCCTACTATATGCCAGTATTAAGTGGCCCAAGCCTTCAGACCTTAGCTGACTGAGGTTTATATTTTACATTATATGGATGACATTCTTATCTCCCATAAGGATCCTAAGATCTTACAAGGAGCTTTTCAAAAACTCCAAACAAACCTCCAGGCATTAGGTCTTACTACTGCAGCAGATAAAATACAGTTACATGTGCCTTATGTCTTTTTGGGCCACTCTATTCAAGATGTCATCTGGCTCATAGCTCCTGTTCTTACCTTACCAGATGAGGTTACCCTTTCAGAGGTGCAGATCCTCTGTGGCAACATCAGTTGGATATGGAGCTTCTTACCCATGTCCACAGAAGAGCTTACACCGCTCTTTGACCTCTTGCAGAGTACTGATATGGTCTCCATTCCCCACAAGTTCTCTCCGGAGGAACACGTGTCATCACAATGATCAATTCTCATCTGTCCCAAGCATTTGTAAATAGGATAGAGCCAAAGTTGCCCATCCAAGTACTAGTTATTCCTACTGAAAATTCCCCTTTGGGAGTGCTCTGGCAGACCCAGGGCCCCATGATATGGATCTACTTTTCATGGAGTCACCTTCACAAAGTCACCCCATCTATTTAGGAGTGAGCTATGTTGGCCCTCAAACTTGTCTACACCTCCCACCTTTTGTATGCCTGTGAACAAGAATCATTGGTTCTTCCCCTTCCACTTCACATGCTACAGTCATTGTTCCTTGATAACCCTGGCTTCCAAACTCTCCTACTAGTCTATCAGGGAAAATATGAGAATCATGATCCTAAATATGAACTCCTTCAAGGAACAAGACAGCTTCCCCTGTCCCTATTTCTCCATGCATCCCCAAACCATAACCCTCTTCCTAGGGCTCCTCTAATCTTTACTGATTCTAGTAAACACAAATTTGGTTATGTAATTTACCAGGAAGGACACTCTCCTCACATAAGGTTTTTCCCTTTCCAGAGATCTGTACAGCTCAGAGGGCTCTCAGCCATGTTACAGGTCTTTCAGGATCTCCCTATATCTCCCTTTAATATTTTTTTCTGATGGTGCTTATGTAGTTCAGACTCTACAACATTTGGCCTTTGCTGATTTCAGGCCCTGACAGAGTCCTCTTGATTTGTTGCTCTCCTCATTACAACTATTATTCGAGCAGTGCTCTGCTCCATGGTATATTCAACACTTGCGCTCTCATAACAATCTCCTGGGGCTTCTGGCAGAGGGCAATGCCACCACTGACAAATTGGTCATAAGTGCCACCCTAGACTCCACCATAATTCTAACAAGCTAAAGACTTATATGCTTGTTTTCATCTTTCTTCCCAAGCTATACATAGGCTTCTACCCACTCTACCAATTGAGAGCTGCAAGAATTTGGTCTGTTCCTGCTCCTCTTGTGCCACTCTTCTACCTCTGGGACCATTAAAACCCTCAGGACCTCTCCCTAGAGACCTTGGCTTCAACAAGTTATGACAAATGGTCGTCACTCATTTTTCTCCTTTTGGCAAGCACAAGTATAGCCATCATATTATTGACACTTATTCCAATGTCCATTTTGTGTTGGTCTGCTCTGGTGAGACAGCTTCTCATGCCATAAGGACTGCCAAATATGCCATGGTCCTTATGGGAATTCCTCAGCAAATAAAAACAGATAATGGTCATTGTTATGTTTCTGCTACCTTCAGCCATTTTTTCTCTGACTGGAATATTAGTCATATAACTGGTATCCCTCACAATACTCAGGGTCAAGGGATTGTTGAATGTTCCCACCAAATACTTATTAAACAAATACGAAAAAGGAGGGGTAAATAATGACAAGAGTCCTTGCTATAATGATCCTAACTTCATTACACAAAAAGCATTATTTGTCCTAAATTTTCTAAAATTTGACTCCAATGGCTTCCCACCAGCAATAAAGCATTGGGGGGGCATTCACTCAGCCCACTCTTGCCCCATGGTGAGATGGAAGGACCCTCTCACAGGCAAATGGAGGGGGTTCATTTATTGCTAACACAAGAGTGAGGCTATGCTTGTGTCTTTCCAGATAACGTCCCAGCTCCTGTTTGATCACACTTGGGAACATCAGAATTGTTTGCAAGGGAACTACTCCCCCTGCAACCATCAACCCCAGAGATGACAGCCCTGGAGAAAATGACCACCAAGAGACCGATCCAATGTCTCAGACCATGAAAGCCACCAACGTGGGGAGACCTCGAACATCTCTCTCCACAAACAGAGACATTAGCTAAGCTAAGTCCTTAATCCAGAGGAAAACTTTGTCTATGTTCCTTATTTGTGCTATCAGTATTGTTAACTCTTGAGCGCTAGTAACTCCTGTTAACCCTCACCAGTCCATCAACCTTACCTGGCAGATTGTCAATGTAGCCAATGGAGAGATAGTTAACTCCACATCAAAATCTACACCCCCTGGCCAATGGTTCCCTGAACTACAGATGTACCATGCTTTTGTCTGCCTTGATTGTTCCCCTTGCTTTGTTAACCCTTCTCCTGATTTTTGGGCCCTGGATTGTTAACTTTGTCAAAACTCATATTTCTCTAGTTCCATTGGCTGTCTCCCCACCTCCAGATCTTGCCAGGCATGTCTCTGCAAACAAGGGCTCATTGTTCCTTGCCCTTACCAACCTATAATTGGCCTCTGATGGTTTTCAACAAATTCTTGACCCCTCAGGAGGCCTTTAAACAAGCTAATACATGATGTACTTCCTCTCCCTCTGCTAAACCACACAAAGGATCACCCTTCAAAGGCTGGTAGTCAATGATGGGTAAGATCCTGAAAGATGGGACAACCAAGGCAAGCACAGTCCATAATTCTGGGTGACCTTTGAGGTGGGGACAGCAATGCCGAGGCAAAGAAAATCGACTCGCACTGGTTGGCATGGAGTTTGCCTGCCTGCTCTCAAGAGAACTCACCATCTTGAAGGATGGGACCCACAATAAGTGATCAATCCCTTGCCTCCCAAGCCATTCTACCTTGCCTTGATGCACAAGAGAAAAATCTACCATATACAGCCCCTGGACTGATATCAGTATGCTATATATTCTAAACTGTGCCTCACTCTTAAAAATGAAAAAATAGTGGGAGATTTTGTGGAAAATCTTGTGACTGATTTTACCTTTTGCCTTACATATCTACCATGCTGGAATGCAGTGCTTCTTGTTTCTCATCAGAGAGAAAACTATGTAAGTCACATGGTTTCCAGAAATCCAAATCTTAGAGAAACTGAAACTTATCATGCTAATAGGGCATATGGACCCCTAGTGTGTAATAGGATACTAGTCTGCCATGCTAATAAGGATTCCCATATGCTGTGTTATGATTGGACTATTACCCCATATAAGCCCACACTTTCCGGCAATAAAGCAGATCTGTGTCACTGAACCTGGTCTCCTGCGTCTGAATGTGGCGATGCTGGAGCAGACTCCTCACCAGCCCTGGGGTCCGGACTGGATGACTGATCAGAGGAACTGAGAAAGCAGAAGAGCAAGCATAGCTGGAGGAGAGCAGCCACAGCCGGCAATCACGCATTCTCCCACAGGACTTCATGAATTCTGCCATACAATTTAAGTTCCATCCAGTCAAGCTTTTGTACCCAGATGTTGTTCAGTATAAATCCATCCTCCAGAGTTTAATCATCTCATCTAGAAATTGTATGTAAGGTATATTCTCCCTAATGCAGCCTCAGTCATTCCCCAATACTTCTCAGACTAGGACCAGCCTGCCACCGATTTCTCTCTTCTCTTCTGGGCCCTCATTTAATGTGTTGCCACGAGTCCTGTGCTCAATGCCACCAATGCCAAAATTCATATGTGCAGGCTTCCAGTGTTCTGAAAACCTCTGCTTCCCTGAGTTCATGAGCCTGTCCTGACTCAAATCTTTCCACTCCCTCTTGCACAATGGTCCCTGAACCATGGGTGGGTTAGGTTCAAAATAGGAGCTCCATCCAAGGTTACACACTCTGTAGACTTTTTAAACTTGGTCAGTGTGGCTTTCAGTGTATATTGTACTTTGTTGTATAAGGAACTTACTGATGAGTGTTGAGGGATGCATCAGTTTTCTCTCTACCTCTTCTTCCACGAGCCCTAGGTGTAGAGGGTCAACTGTAGATGTGTCATCTAGTATTTGGCATCTCTTAGATGTATGCTCTCTGTGTCTAACCACTTGTCGATTTCTGCAATAGCTTACATCTGTTGCAAAAAAAAAAAAAGAAAAAAACTTCTTTAAAGAGTGTCATATGGTACACTTGTCTGTAAATAGAAAGATTCATATTTAACATATGGTAAGAAATTTTATTTGTCTGAAGATATGAAAGAGATAGGGTTTTCTCTAGAGTCTATAGTGTCTCCTGCTCTGCATATGTGGCTGAATTTACAGTGCTACCCAAGAGTTCACTCACACTGAGAGGGCTGTAAGTCCAGTAGATACATGTTGATTGCCTCCCAGATAACATGCCATTACTGCACCATCTTATTCATAAAAAAAGATTTCAAATAAATCAAATTCTTAATTTGTTTTTTGAAAGTTACTATTGACTATAGTCAAGATAATGCATTGAAGCTCAGTGAGAGAACACTTGTTTAGACTGTATGAGGTCCCCCTGGGTTTGATCCCTAGTCGATGAAAACAAGAAACTAATGTCATTACTCTCAATGACTACACTACGACTAAGGCTCAATAAACCTAATGGACTATGGGGTAGAGAGAGGGCTAATACACCCCTCAACTCTCTCCAGTGAGCCTTCCATGTTCATCAGGATGTGATGCACAAAGAAGGCCACAACTGGCCAAGTTTTGGAGAATAAGAGACTGTAGCATATAGGATGGGACTCCTATGCAGAACCTCACTCACCCATCGCTCAGGGACCATTGCAGAAGAGAAGGCAGAAAGATTGGTGGTTCATGAACACAGGGAGGTGGAGGCTTCCAGGTCACTGGAGCCTTGCTCACATGAGCCTGCGACAGGATTGGCAACAAGCATGGGACCCATGTCACCACAATTAAACAAGAGCCCAAAGGGGTCGTGAGAAATAGGTGGCAGGCCAGCACTAGACTGACAACTATTTGAGACTGATTTATGCTGGGTGAGGGAAAATATGATTTACACAAAACCACTGGATGGACTGACTAGACTCCAATGGATGAATTTATACTGAAGGACATTTGGGTACAAACACTTGAATGGATAGGACTCAGCATGTATGGCAGAGTTCATAGGTTTTGATGATTGGTAGGTAGGAGGAGGCATGGATGGGGGAGGGGATCTGGATTTAGTTCAGAAATGTATGAAATTTAAAATGCTCAGTTGGAAAAAAAGAAAAAAATGTTCTAAGCATTATCATTAATTTTCAGTGAAGAATAACTAATTTTTGTTGTGTTAAATTCAATTAGATTTTGATTATAATGGTGCATTCCCAGAAGTTTTACAACCAGTGATTTCTTGGGCTATTTCAGACTCACTAATGTGGAGGCAGAAAGTAGTTTATTGGTAATTCATTTGGGTTTTTTTGCTAGTTTTGGTATTGTTTTCTACATGAGATGAAACACTGGAAAAACACATGAAGAATGGCAGAACCCTTCTACTGAAATGCATTTCTACTTTAGAACTTGAAAGTAGAAAGGGGCTTAGGCAATGTCACAAGGAGATAGATTTAAACCTAAAAGGAGAATAAAGAGAAAATTGAGGTTATTGGAATACAAGTTCCAAGAAGTAGAAGTGGGGACCACTGTGGACCAGAAGACTAGTGAGGCAGTGGGATGGGGAAACAGAAAAGAACAAAGTGTGACACATAGTTATGAAAATCCCATAATGAAGCCAATACATAACATGTTAACATAGGAATTAACAAAAACTTGGCCAGACATGATTAATCCCAGCACTTGGGAGGCAGAGGCAAGTTAATTTCTGTGAGATGGCATCCAGCCTGGACTATTTAGTAAGTTCCAAGGGCTAAAGCAAGACCTTATCTAAAAAAAAAAGTAAAATTAATTGAACCAATGAGAACATGCCTATTTTCTCTGTATGGCCACAGGTCTCAGGGGAAGAAGTAAAAGTCAGGTTTTAGAAATCAGATGACAGATTATTAGTAATTAATATCATATCACCTTTTGTGTGATGTTTTATATGTGTGTGTGTGTGTGTGTGTGTGTGTGTGTGTGTGTGTGTTTGTGGTACTGGAAAGATATCATGGCGATCAGTTTTAATGTAATTGTGACAACTATCCAAGAGAAGTTTACTTGATAAATTACTATAACCATGGCAAAACAGCATCACAGAATTATGAAGATGGATGTACAGGTTACCAAACTTATTTTCTTCATGTAAGTAACAAGCAGAATCTTTATGTAACTTTACTGAGATTTCCTCCAAGACACTTGGTACCTTTAACACTGTCTTTTAGTTAGGTACACTAGTTATGAAACTATATTTCATCTGAAGTCAATGTGTCTGGTTGGAAATTTCTATATCATGGACCTGACCTTAAGAAATGTCAAAATTTATTTATACAGATATTTATTCCTATTTTTATTTACTACAAAGAAACAAGTTTGTCTATATATCAAACTTAGGAAATTGAATTTTCTAAGTGACTTTCCACTGTTATTGACTAAGTTATAAAAGCTGATGTCATGCTGAACTGAAATTGAAATTTTAATTTAAAAATAATTAAATTATATTGAATTTCTAAAGTACATTATCTGTCTCACACTCACAGGTCATGCTCAGATAATAACATCATTTGATTGGTTCATAATCCTTCGCACCTTGATAATCTGTAAATTAGACATTTAATTCACAAAAGTACTTGAAACTGGCTCTTAGTAAAGCTTAGCCAAATTACGATTAATTGAAAAATTAGAAAATAAGTATGTTCAGCACGTGCTACTGACTTCACACTGTCTTCACATTCAGATACTGTAAAAGATCACCTAATCCTAATTTCTCAGCATAAGTACTTTCAGAAAAAAACTATCTTTAAGACTTTTAAAATGTAATCACCAATGAAAAATTTAAATTTGGAAAAATTTGACTAGTACCTCCTTCCAAATAATTTACCCGACATGTTTTATTGATTTAGGTTTTGACGTCAAGGAAACAATCTTTCTTAATGAATGTATGTTAAGTACCTTGTAAGTAGGTAACTCTGGCTAAATGATGATGTAAAAGTTAACAAGAGTGCCTGAAGGCATGTACTCTAGTCTCACTGTGATACATTCTAATACATTTTTTCTTTAATCACATCAATATTGGTTATCTTTGTATATTTAAGGTAAACACATATATACACATATGTGTATCAAATATACAGAATACAGATATTTTCAAACTTTAGGGGTGGTAACAATGAAATATTCTGTGTAAGTTACCCAGACATTCTTTGAGAAATAAATATATTTACTTTTAAAATGAAAGGTTTAGATAATATAAAGTTCAACAAGATAACTACAAAAAAATCAAACCAATATTGTGTTTTTTTCCATCTTTTAAAGCTGGTTTTCAGGGCTCTGGAGATAGCTCAGTCAACAGTGCTTGATTATCAAGCATGAAGACTTGAGTTTGCTATTCAGAAAACATCTTAAGAAAATAAATGATAATGCCAGGCATGGTTGCTTATGCCTTTAATCTCAGCACTCAGGAGGCAGAGGCAGGCAGATCTCTGTGAGTTCAAGGCCAGCCTTGTCTATAAAATGAGTTCCAGGCCAGTTGGGGCTACAGGGTGACCCTGTCTCAAAAAGACCAAAAAATATATGGACATGGTGTGCAATAATAATCTCAGTACTGGGGAGGCAAGGGCAGTTGGATTCCTGAGGATCTCAGGCTAGTCAACTTAGCCTACTTAGTGAAGGCCAGGCCAGTTGGAGACCCTGTCTTTAGAATTAGGAGTAGCAGAGGTACAAAACCTGAGGTTGTCCCTCTAGCTTCCTCACACATGCACATATATGTACATGCACACCTGTACACACATGCATACACATATATGACTGCAATCATGTACACACATGTTAGTTTGTAATTGCACTTCTTCAATTTTATGTGAGAAAATATCTCCTTCAAAAACAAATTGTAGAGTCAGTTTTAAGGTAAACTATACTCTTTCCCATGCTAAATTGGTTGTGAAAACAAATGACAGTATGAGCCTGGAGTGACCACAATGAACAAACAGTACCTGCTGCTCAACAGTGCAGAAGTAACATGCGTAGGATTTAAAATAATATTGGGATGCATCTGTTAAAGGCTAAGTCATTTGTTATTTTCCCATAATCTGATCTCTCATGAATGATATTGCTTTATCAGGAAAGCTTCCATAACCTAAACTTAAAGTATGTGCCATTGGCTATAGAGTAGCACATAAACCAATTATAAAGCACTAGGCAATTGAGGAGAGTCACCCACAATGACACATTTTGATGAAATGTTACCTGGGATACCTTTGAAGACAGATCATAAACACAAATATTTAACCTAATTACAAATATCAGAAAGTAGATTTCTGTATATTCTGTATTGTATCAATTTTAGTGTTAATTTATCAAGTTAGTTACCTTTGTCTTTTTTTCTATTCTTATATAACAACAACAATTAAAAGCACTCATTTCAATGAACAAGTGCAGAACAATAAGACTTACACACTCAGGAAAATTTCTTTATAAGGAAGCAGTTGTTCAGCACAACTAACATAAATACGAAGCAAGAAACTTGAATAAATAAGTGCCACTTAAAATTCAGACTTTGTGCTGGGCTTGGTGATGCTCACTTTTAATCCCAGTTCTTGGGAATCAGAGACAGTTGGATTTCTATGAGTTGGAGGCCAGTCTGTTCTACATAGAGAGTTCCAGGCCAGCCAGGCCCATATAATGAAACCATGACTAAATATAAATACTATAAATACATAAATGAAATTATGTGTGTGTGTAAAATCATTCTTTACAAAGCTGTACAAGGTAAAAGAAGTGATATGCATACCTATTTTTAAATACCTGAATGAAGTCAGACGCCTATAATTTGAGCCTATCAATCGAACATTATGCAGTGAGATTTTTCTGCTTAACAAAATTAAAAATATTCTGTTCATCTCAGGAAAAACACTGAGTACTTCACTACATCTCTAAAGGATGATATAAATGATGCAATTAAATAGAAAACAAAATTTATGCTAAGGTGGGGTTAGATAAGCAAAGGTGTACAAAAAATATAATATAACTAAAAACTAATTATTAGTGTACTTATATATTCATACATGTATTGATTAAACACAAATTGACATTCATTACATTTCAACAGGGTTTGTCTTGAAGAATTTTTTTGCAAGTCTTTCATTCTGATATTAAAGGAATTCACAATTGATATGTTGTCGCAGGTTTCTACTAACTAGAAAAAATACAGACATATCAAGTAAAACTCAAAGGTTTATTTGAAATGAGAAAAATACTAAAGTACAAAAATTAAGTAATAGGGGCTGGAGAGATGGCTCAGTGGTTAAGAGCACTGACTGCTCTTGCAGAGGACCCGGGTTCAATCCCCAGTACCCACATGGAGGCTACAAACACACCTTCCTTAACTCCAGTTTCAGGGGAATCCGAAGCCCTCTTATGACCTCTGCAGCATTGTACGACATGGGTGCACTCATATACAAGCAAGCAATACACTCATACACATAAAATAAAAATAATAAATAAAATTAAAAAAACAAAAATTAAGTAACAAATCTTTGAAAGGAACAATGTTAATATACAAAAGGTCAAAATAATTTAGTATACAAATCCGTGTGCTTTTCTGGCAGTTGAACATTTTCATTTACATTCCTTTTACCAGAGAACTATTGTTAAAGTACAGAATGAATTTTACTGTATGGTGCCCATTTTAAGATACTAGTTTTCTATATTGTGACCTGGTGGATAGGAGAGCCAGATGTGAGCAAGGTAGAATAAAATACTTCTAATGAAAATGTTAGCTATTGATGCAATGTCAGCCTAATTTTCAATCATTTAATGTATTTACTGATCTAGTAAAAAGTCTAATTCAGGGCTTGATTATCATATTTATACCCAGAAGTCAGATATTAAGAAATCAAAATATCATCTTTCAATTTCTACCTAGATACAATTATAATCAATACCTGACAATTCTCTCAATGTCATACAGAGTTTTGCAAATGTTTCTAGGATTATGATTCAAGGACATGAGTCCTAATTTTGTTCTTTAAATGACCGAGAAATTCAACATCATTACTTTCCAAAGGTGTCAATTGGAATATGTGAAAAAAATGATTTTAAATTATATAGATATGTGTGTAGGTTTCTTTAAGAAGACCCATATATGTATGTTAATACAATACATAGATATAAACACATCAGCAAAGTCATAATATTCTGTTCTAAAGAAAATTGAGAATAGTTAAATTTAGATTGCTATTTTAGTATTTCTAAGTAGCCATCTGAGGTTTTGTAGCAATAAGTACAATTATATGAGCATATATAAAAATAAAATTGATTCCATGAAAATTTGTAAATGGAAGAAAATTGCCTCACAAGTAAATAAAATAGATTTCTTTTACTCATGTCCTCACTTTCCAAATAATTAAGAACAGGAAATCACCAACAAGGTCAAAACATTTTACAAATATAGTGATGTTTAAGACATGGCATTTTTATGTTGGTGAAACCAAAATTTAAAAAAGAAAAAAGACAAAAGGATGAAAAGAGTATTATCCAATTCAGTATTAATAGACAAACTATCCATTGGCTATATAAATTCTTTGAAATTATACTTAAATATTTTAATACATAATTATATAATTTCTTCTTTCACATTATCTACTCAGTTTTTTGAGCCTTCATTTTTTTGTAATTAATTGGAAGAATTAAATTATGCTTCTGATCTAAAGGAAGGGCAAATCAATTAATGATTTTAATTTTTTATTTATTATTTTATTAATATTTTCAACCTTTTTTCACTGAGTTTTTAAAATTTGATACATTTCCCACTCAAATCCCGACCTCCTCTTCCATCCCCCGACTGCCATACACTCTGCCATACATGCTGAGTCCTATTTATTCAGGTATTTGTACCCATATGTAATTCAGTGTAAATGCATCTACTGGTGTCTAGTCAGCCCATGCAGTGGTCGTATATAAGTCATAGCCTCCCTCACCTAGCAGCAATCAGTATCAAATAATTATCAAGCTAATGCTGATCCACCACCTATTTCTTACCTCCCCTTTGGGCCCTTGTTTAATTGTCCTGATATGGGTCCCGCACTCGATACCACCGCTGCTTCAGGCTTACTTGAGCAAGCCTCAGGTGGCCTGGGAGCCTCCACCTCCCTGTGTTCATGAAGCAGCCCTGGCTCTTAGAATATTCCTACCTCATCTTCTGAAACGGTCCCTGATCTGTGGGTGGGTGTGGCTCCATATAGGAATCCCATGTTACATGCTACACTCTCTTATCTTCCAAAACTTGGACAGTTCTAGCCTTCTGTGTGCATCCTACTCTGATGTACATGGAATCCTCACTGGTAAGAGTTGAGGGACACATTAGCCCTCTTTCTATTCCTTATTCCACATGAGCAAGTCTCTAGTGGCCTGGAAACCTCCACCTCCCTGTAATCATGAACTGGCCCTGGCTCTTACAATCTTTCTGCCTCCTCTTCCACAATGATCCCTGAGGTATGGGTGGGTGAGGTACTGTATAGGATTGCCAGGCTACACTCTAAGGTTCTTTTTTCTCCAAATCTCAGCCAGATGTGGCCTTCTGCACACATCACACTTCTGATGTACAAGGGAGCCTCACTGGTGAGTGTTGAGGGGTGCATTAGCTCTCTCTCTCCCTCATATCCTGTTAGGTTCTATGACCCTTAGGTTTAGATTCTACGTCAGATGTGTCACCTGGTACTGGGCATATCCCAGGCATATGTTTTCTATGCCTGACCAGATGTACAACTCTGCAATAGACTACATCTATTGCAAAAAGAGCTTCTTTATGAGTGCTTCATGTCATGCTTGTCACTCTAAGGGAGGTCTCTTCTATCTGGCACTGCATACCCTGCCAAGCAGCTCCCAGGTGTACATATGCATTAATATTCAGACACTCTAGGTGTATGTTACATAGGGTTTCTAGGGCATCACTTTTCCCTCTAGGTTTCCTAGCTGCTGCCCCCCTCCCCCCATAGATTCATCCATCTCCACTCATTTGGTTTTCCTCCTTCATCTCTCTCTAGAAACAGTGCCTCCATTATCTCAACCCTCCCCCTAATATCTCCCAACTCTGGCCATCTCATTATTTTTTGTCTTTTTGAGACAGGGTCTTCCTGTAGCCCTGGCTGTCTTGGAACTCACTATGTAGACCAAGTTGGTCTTGAATACATAGAGATCCTCCTGCCTCTGCCTCCCGAGTGCTGGGATTAAAGGCATGAGCCACCATGCTCGCTACACATTATATATTTTTATTGAACTTTTGTGAATTTTATACATCTTAATAATATTTACACACCTCCTTCCCTATGCACTCCCCCATAGCCCACCCACAAGGCTTCATGCATTTTGTCATATATGTTGCGTCATCCACTCAAGTTTGTGCATCCAGATGGCCCATGGCATGAATTCATCCACTGGACCCTGTTCAGCCTGCCCAGGTTCACACCCTTAAAGAAAATCAACTCTCCCTCACCCAGTGATCAGCTGCAATATTTCCTTGCCAAAGTTGTGGCCTCCTCCCCATTTCCCAAGTCTAGGCTACTTAATGCCTTATTGGGTTTGAAAGGGTCTTGTGCATGCTGTCACCATTGCTGTAAGTTCATATGACCAAATTTCCAGGAGCTTGTAAGTTGCCGTTATGATCATGCACATGTTCCCCTAGTTCTTACAATCTTTCTGCCCCCTCTAACATAATCGTAACTGGGCCCTGGGTGTGTGAAATCTAATGTAGGTGTCCTGCTCAGGGACCCACACTCTGCAGTCTCTTATTCACTACAATTCGGCCAGCTGTGGTATTTTGTGTCCATCTCCTTTTGTTACATGAGGAAGCTTCACTGATGAAACTTGAAAGGTGTTAGGATTCTCTCTACTACTCGCTCTATTATTTTCTGTGAGCATTAGTTGTAGAGGTATCATTAAACATGCGTCACTTAGGGTTGGGCATTTTATAGACACTTACTTTGTGTGTGACCAGTTGTGGAATTCTCTAATAGTATCTATCTGTTTCAAAAAAAGCTTCTTTGATGACTTGGAACTGGAATAATGTATATATGTGTGTGTTGTGTATGGGTATGTGCACTTGAGTGCAAGTGCAGTCCAAACACAAAGACATTTGATCCCCCAAGAGTTGGAGTTACAGGTGGTTGTGAGCCACCTGATGTTGTTGGGAATTAAATTTTCACCCTCTGCAAGAACTTTATGTGTTCTTAACTTCTGAGCCATGTCTCCACCCACAAGTCATAGTTTTAACATCTTCAATACATTATATATTTAAATTAAGAGAATATTGCATATACAAAGGAATGAACATAGTATGCATTAAATGAGAGTTTGGAATATAAAAGAAACTTTTTTCATATTAACCAAAGAAAAAAGAAACTAAATCCACTAGTAAATGTGTACCCTAATATATTTTTATTTATTATTTTTCCTTTTTGTGTATGTGTGTATTGCCTGCATGTAGGTAAGTGCACACCCTGGAACTGGAGTTAAGTTATGGACAGTTGTTAGCTGTCATGTGGGTTCTTGGATTTGAACCCAGGCCTTCTGCAAGAACAGTCAGTGTTCTTAATCACTGAGCCTTCTCTCCAGCTCCATAAATATGGACCCTAAACATACAGTTTAGATTGCCTTGTATCTTTTTTTCAAGTCAATGTTATATGTTTATGAACACATACAGACTAAAATATGTACCTGTCTCTTAAGAAACACAATACAATGTGATGTGTAAGAGAGAGAGATGGTAAATGAATGAGTAGAAGGAAATTCTGTGTGTGAACACAACAGGGTAGGTGTATATACGAGCCCATAACACTTACAGCAGTATACATAAGACCTATGTAACCTGAACCAGTCACAGGTCCAGTGTGGATAGGGGAGATGGGCTGCAAGCTCCAGCATTAGAAAAAAATCTATTGACAAGTGATAGATGTTGGAGGAGTTAAAGTCATTTTTCCTTAGCAGAGTGAGGCATGGTAGACTGACCAGACTCCAAGTGACAGATCCACTTTGGAAAAAAAATATTAGATGCATAATCCTTAAAAAACAATAATAGAGGACATGAAGTCTGAAGGGGTAAGTAAGGTGATGGTGAAGATGTACTAGACAGGCAGACTATAATCAAAAGTGTCCAGTCTACAAAGAGGATGGTCAAAACAAAGGAAACATTTCCTCTATGCCTCCAAGCTAAGCCAGCCGTGTTTGAGGAGGACCTTTGACTTATCTTCACATAGACGCAACTGGTAAAAGAATGGAGTCAGAGTCTCCTCCCAAGACATGTTACCCCTGAGGAACAGACCCTCAAACAACCTTTAGAGTAGAAATAAATTGTTTTATCTGGGCCAATTGTAGGGTCTTAAACATCCAAAAGGATAGTATAATAAAAGATTAATAAGGTCAAAATAATTTTTTAAGAGTTCATATGTATAGCTAAAGGCTACATAACAAGAAACAATGCCAGACAGGAGATATCTTCCTTTGAGTTATTGGCCAGGGTGGCCCAAAAGACTCACAGACAGTAACCCAGCATAAAACTGGGAAAATGAACACCAGACCCCAATCTTATCTAAAGGAATATTGACAACTAATTGCTGCTAGATTAAGAACAGGTGATCTTCTTAAAACAAGGATCTCTAGATAGGGTGAGTAGATTCAACAGATGGACAAGCACTGGGGCATGGCTGGGGGTGCTGACAACAAAGTGGACTGTAACAGGGATGACAGAGTACATGGGCTCCAGTGGTGGGGGGAGGCTATGGGAGGGTGACATTTGGGAAGTAAGTATATAGATGAATAAGATTTTGTGGGATGTTCTGCTTGAGATGCACACAAAAAAAATCAACAAATTAAAAAAGAAGACATATTTGAGGAGGAAGAATAAAAATTTATTTCATGTTAATTAGTAGAGGTGATAAAGATTACCACTGAACTCTATCTGATAACTTTATATCCATACTCAGGTGCCAAGGATCCGAGTGTAACCGACTGTGACTAGTAATAACCAGATACATAGAGATTAAAAACACATGTGCAAGCATCTATGTGTTCACAGCATTAAAAATGTAGGAAATGGCATATTTTAAAATGAAATGGACATCTTCTTTAAAGGTTAAAAACTCATTCAATTTTACGTCTTACAGTGTTTATACTGAGTTCAATATTGTATAACTATATTAAATCAACTGTGAATCTAAAAATTTATAGCCACTTTTGAAAGAGATGTATCCTTGCTCTGGATATTGTTACTAAGTACATTAAAGCTGTAATGAAATGCTTCTTCTAATCACGCGGTTATTAAATAAAAAATTTAAAAAATTGAATTAAAAATTTTGCATGATATTCTCAAATAAAAAAAAAAAAGTTAAAATGTGATGTGCATTCCAAGTTCTTTCCGGCAGCCAGTAGGGCACTACTTATTGTTCCCAATACTTTCATACAGATACCAGCTTCAGAATCCATTAACATGTATTCCTAAAAATTAATATTACAAGTTAAAATGCCTTAGAATCTAACTGAAACTCAGGTTCTATTTCTGTTGTATGAAAATAGTTAGATTTTTAAAAATTATTCATTCAATAACCACATATTTAGAAGAAGCATTTCACTACATCAGCATTGACATATTCAATAAAAATTTTGTGAGCAGGGATGCATCTCTTACAAAATTGGCCATACATTTTCAGGTTTACAGTTGACTTATTACAGTTATACAATATTTTACTCAGTATAAACCCTATAAGACATAAAATTAAATGAGGTTTTAACCTTTAAAAAAATCTACATTTCATTATTAAAATACACAGTTTCATACACAAAAATTCATTTTTAATGTAATTGAAATTAAGCTTTTCTGAGCTCCTTGGCATCTGAGCATGGATATAAAGTCATCAGGTAGATTTCATTGGTAATGTTTTTTACATCTACTAGTTATTGAGGAGCAAATTTTTATGCTTTGAAGAATTATTTTTTTAATCATTATGTATTTTTAAAAATTTTTAATAACTACATGATTAGAAGTTTTCACTACAGCTTTAACATATTCAGTAATACACTCCAGAACAAGAATACATCTCTTTCACAAGTGGGTGCAAGTTTTTAGGTTCACAGTTGAATTAATATAGTTAGATTTTAATTTTAAAAAAGGATTTATCAATGACATATGTGATGGTTATACTACAAGTTCATTAGAAATCCTGTTACAGAACAAAATTAATTCTACATTACAAATATAGCTAGTTTGTAACTCAAATCTAAGGCTGTACATATAAATCAGTTTGATTAGAGATTTGACAGTTTAATCGACAGAATCAATACAAGTAAAGCAAATGAGAAAAGAAAATATATTGACATCAACATCGGTAACAGTGTTAAGTCCAATTTGTATCTCAATTTCTCAGATTCTCTTTCTTAATATATTTGTATTTGGATGAAGAGGGATGTAGGTATGAGAGTAAAAGAAAGAGATTCAATTTACTCTCCATGTCATATTATCATGTAGATTCACACTTTAAACTCCATTTGCCAAGCTTTCTTGGCAACCACCCTTACCCAATGAACTATCTTGCTTGCCCATTCATCTATAATTTTTCTTAATAAATCTATTAAAAGAGTAGTCTAAACAGGTGAAAGATCAAAATACTTTTAATTAAATGTCAGCAGAAAATCAAGTATTAATTTTAGTTGAAGCATGTCTAAGGCCTTCACATGAAAAAGTCTAGAATATGCATTTTGAGAGAAACAGGCTCACTATAGTGGAACAGCCAAGGCTGCCTATGGACAGTGAAGTGGAAAATAAATGGCACTGAACAGTGGTTGACCAGACAATTTGACAGTCCTTGGTGTATTAGCAAATAAAATGATGGAAAACTTCATAGATAAAAAGATTTTAATTCTGTTCAAAATCAGAACATGGATGAAGATATAAACATTTTAATAAAATGAAGTTGGTTTTGAATATTGAATTAATAAGCAAATGCCGTATTTTCAAAATATATATTAAAATATATCATAGATTTGGCCATAATTTTATTACAAATAACTTGACCAAATTAAATAGAAAACTTGCCAATATTCTGATTATTTTATTCTTCACTTTCTGTTCTTCACTTTACCTGAAAACTGACACATTTTTCATTTAGTGCATTAATGAAATCAACTGAAAATGCAATTGAATTAAAGGGCTGCTTCAAGATTCAAAATACTAGTATGCTGAATTTCTGAAAAATAATCTTTCTTATGTCTTCATCTGAACATATAAATTATTCAAAATGTATGAGAAAGAAAATGCCAGTAAAGGAAAATGTTCAGAAAATACAACAGAATGAAAGGCAAATGCAAAGTCAAGCAATAAAGAAAAGGAAATTATCTTACAAAAAGCAAAGTTCATTTTTTCAAAAATGAGATCAATTTTTCCTTTTATTCATGGATATATTGACTAGGAGCTAACCATAAGCATTAATTTCTTGCTAACATCCTAACATGTGGAAACAGGCAATCACATACATGTTCCATAGACCTGAATACAAAATGATCATCAAAATGTGTTGACCTCACTGGTGTGAATATCAATGCAAGAAGACAAGGGTTACAAAAACTCCAGATATTATAATACATCCAAAAGAATCCCACACACAATCTCATCCATGCCAAAGAGAGAGCTATGCAGTTCATAAATTAACTTTGAAGTGTCTTAAAATATGCACATGAAAAAATAAAGCTTGCAAAATCAGATGTCTGATAGGCAAAGAAAGGTAACAATTTTTACTATCAACAGAAACCCAACAAATAAAAATCCAAATGATAGGGTATAAATCACTGTTTGGGCATTTTTCTGGAATGTGTATGACTTCAGGTTAGATCACTAGCACCGAAAGTTTAAATAATGCAATAAAAAAAACTGAATAAAAATTTTCAACAACCAGCTTGATGAAATTAAAGAACAAGTGATCTTATAGTTAGAAGTAGTAAAATTTCCTAAT
>NW_008342282.1:3864648-3884464 GCF_000622305.1 Nannospalax galili | reverse complement strand
TAAAATATAAATCCACAAAAATGAATAAATATTAAACGAAATTTCCTCAGTCTGAGGAAATAAGTCGAGATTCAGTTATTTGAAATACAAAATTTGCCAACAAACACAATGGAAAGGGTGAACCACAGTATGACCAAATAATTAAAATATTAAAAATTAAAGGTAAGGAAAAGTTACCAGAAAATTCTAACATCAGCTCAATTCGAGGCTGAGGTGCTCTAATGTTAAGAATTCATCCTCTAGAGTATCCTTCCAGAAAAAAAGAACCAAATTAAAACTAGGAAAAAGCCCATAGAAACTTTAATGAAACCAGAGTTCAGAGAAAGATTAATACATCATGTAAGAAAAAAGAAAGAAGGGTGAATTGGGGAAATAAGAAAGATCCATTGGCACTGAGCATTAGTCCATTGAGGCTTTACTGATGTGAGCATAAAAATTGTTATCTGGCTTGAAAAGTGTAAACTTTAGGTTCAAAATAAAATTGTTTCACCTCCTGGGATCATCTGAGGAAGAAATAAAATTTCTTTACTATTGGTTTTAACTTTGTAATCCTAAAAAGGAAGTCCTGTGTGAGCCAACAATAAGGTGGGTATTTGAAGAAAATAATATTATTTTGATTTATTATTTTAATCCTGGATTTATCTTTTAGTTTTTGTTAGCCCTGAGCCAGGAAAGGACACCTAATTGTATTTAGTGCCATTAATTTACTGTTTAGCTTTGTGAGTTTTGGTAGCTTTGATCTGGGAAAGAATTTACCTTTCAAGTTAATGTACAATTTAAGGTCCTAAGCTATCTTTCAGTTTATTTTAAATAAATAGTGCAAATAATTTGAGAATTGCTGGCTTAAATGAGAGCTTCTGAAAGTTTTAACCTGTTGCTTGACAATTTGCCTCCTTTCCCATTTCCCTAAATTGTTTCCTATGCAAGAACTCAGATTAGAGTGAAGTCATATAGCGCACTAAAGAAGTTACAGTGCCACAAAGAGCGAACTCCTCAGCAGAAGCACTGAGAGACACGATAGGGTAAACTGACACACTCATACTACTGAAGGAAAGTGAATGCCAGCCAAGAAAAAAAAATGTGTGTAGAGGAGTCACTGTTTAGAATAAGAGAGAGTGTAAAATCTTCCATATAAACAAAAGCCAAGGGCATCCATTTATATTAGAATTGTTTGTACAAGAATTGTTTGAGGGAATCATTAAAAACTGAAAGAAAACTAATGTGTAATATGAAAGTATCTGAAGTTTTAGATGCTATTGGTTATACAAAGTATGACTACAAAATAACAATAATAATGATGACAATGAAAACAGTACAGAAAGCAATCTTTTACCCTCAAAAGAAAGATAGACAACAAAAGAAAATATAAAGATATACATATATGAGCAACATACAACAATGAAAATGTTGTAATAAATATGTATATAATATGTATACATATAATATATATCTTTAAAATATTATATACAGGAGCTGGAGAGATGGCTTAGCAGTTAAGAGCATTGGCTGCTTTTGAAAAGGACCCTCAAGGTAGCTAACAACTGTCTAACTCCAGTTCTAGGGGAATCCAACACCCTCTTCTCACCTCCAGGGGCACTGCATGATACAGCTGCACCTACATAAATAAAGGATCACAACAATTAGCTCTATGCTGCCTACAAGAGATTAATTTCACCAGTTAGAACACATAAAAACTGAAAGTGAAGAACAGAAAAAAGATATTCCATACAGTGGAACAGCAGTAGTTCCCCTTCCACCAGAGAAAGTAAAGTTCAAGCCAGAAACTACTAAAAGCAGTAGGCAAGGTTTTTGTATAAAACAAAGCTATAAAAACAAAGGGAAGATGTGTTATATCTTTACAATGTTAAATCATCTAAATATGCATAGCAAACATATTTAAACCCAACAGAAGTCTTAGACAGACATGTAAAAATGATCATAGATATCACAATTTTACTTTAAAAAATTAGGGAATCATAAAAAAATCCTTGAAGAAACATTTGATCACTGATCTTACATGACAAAAGCCAAACCCATCTGAAAGTCACAGAAGCAACTTTCTGAAAGAAAGCATATTTGAGATGAAAGAAATCAATGAATCCTTAGTTATAGTAAGAAAAAACAAACACCTAAAGAAAGGACTCTAAGTCAGAGAGGAAAATGAAGATAATATTCAATACTACAGATGTACCACAGATCATAAAAGGTACTTATTAACAATAGATTGACAATAGACACAAAACTGGGAATACAGAAAGAATAGATAAATCTGTGGCAAGATAAAACTGACCAAATCAATCCATGGTATTTAAAATCTAATCCCACCAAAAATGACCAATAGAGATTTAATGAGTAATAAATAGCGTCTTGTCAAGAAGGGCACATCAGGGCTGTGGAGATTGCGCTGTAGGTAAATTGCCATGCAAGCATGGGAAGCTGAGTTCATAGCCCCAGCACACTTAAATTGTGTAACAGTTTCCTGGGAGACAAGAATAATATTTAGCCACTCCAGATAATAAATTATCAATAGACCTAAGTGACAATACAACTAGAGTCCAACTTGATGAATCAATGAATTTATTGAAGTTACTTATTGGAAAATGGATAAGAGGCTACTTGCAGGAGAATGGGTGACTCAAAGGGAGCTGTGTCAGTGAAAAACTCACCACAGTATGGCTGAGGACTATTAAAACTGGAACATTCTAGCTCTCTACATGACTTTCAGGAAGCCCCACAGGTCAGATCAGAGGGTTTGCTCTCCTGAACAGCCCTTACTCCCTATATAAACCTGGAGTGGAGGAATTATTTGTGTGTGTTTTTAAATTTTTTATTGAGCTTTTTAAATTTCATACATCATTTCCCACTCAAATCCAGAGACCCTTCCCCATCCATGTGTCACCCTATCCCCTGACCAAACCCTATACACTTTTGTAATACATACTGAGTCCTATTAATTCAGGTATTTGGACCCAAATGCCCTTCAGTGTAAATGGATCCACTGGACTCTAGTCAGACCATCCAGTGGTCGTATGTAAATCATACTCTCTCTCATCCAGCAGCAATCAGCACCAAATACTTTTCAGTCTAGTGCTGGCCTGCTACCTATTTCTCACCTCTCCTTTGGGCCCTTGTTTAAATGAGCTGAAATGGGTCCCATGCTGACACCACCACTTCCACAGGCTCACCTGAGCGAGCCTCCAGTGGCTTGTAAGCCATCACTTCTGTGCGATCGTGAACCAGTCCTGGCTCTTACAATTTTTCTGCATTCTCTTCTTCAATGGTCCCTGAGCCATGGGTGGATAGGACTCCCATCCTACACTCTACAGTTTCTTATTCTCCAAAACTTGGACAGTTGTGACCTTCTGTGTGAATCATACTTTGATGTACATTGAAGTCTCACTGGGGAGAGTTAAGGGGTGCATTAGCCCTCCTTCTACCCCTTATACTGCTATATTTCATGAGCTTTAGTTATAGAGAGAGAGAAGGGAGGGTCATGCAAGGGACCCTGGTGTGGAGGAGCAAGGGAAGTCAGAAAGATGTCAGTAGTCAGAAGGTACTGAGAAGAGGGTAGGGATGATGGGGGCACTGTGACTAGGGAAGGAGGAAGGACAGAGGCTGCATGCGAGAAAAAAAGAGTAGAGATGAGTGACTCTCAGGGAGTTAGGAAACCTAGAGGGGTAAGTGATGCTCTAGACACCCTATGTGAAATACACATAGAATATGTGATCATAAATGCATATATATACCTAATATCTACATGGCAGGGAATACAGTGCCAGATAGAAGAGACCTCCCTTAGAGTGACATGCCGTACAGCAGTCATCAAAGCAGCTTCATTTTGCAACCCATGTAGGCTACTACAGAGCTGCACATCTGGTCAGGCACAGAGAACATACAGTTGGGAGATGCCCAGTACTAGGTGACAAATAGGCAGTGGAATCTCTACAACTAAGAATCCTTGTTAATCTGATAAATTTCAGAGCCTTCCTGATACTTGTGTTATTTCTTTCCCAGTCTTAAGGGACCTTCCTCTAAGAGGGAATTCTGTGATTTGGAACTTTCTGGGTCTTAAGGACCCTCCTTTAGAACTTCTTGAGATTTAAAGAACTTCCTTTGGAAACTGCCTGCTTCCATTCAGGTGAAATAGTTACTCAGAACCATTTAAAAGGCTGGGTATGGTGGCTCACATCTGTAATCTTTACCAAGCATGGTAAATCAGAGACAGGAGGATCTCTGGGACTTGCTGGCTAGCCAGTCTAACTGAAAGAGCAAGCTCTATGTTCAGTGAGAAGTCCTGTCTTAAAAGTAAGATGAAGAAGTGATTAAGGAAGATACATTGACATCATTCACTGGCTCCCACATGTGTCTTCATGGGTGAACACACACATACACACACACATAAAACCACACACATGTGTTAACACACAAATGAAAACAGTAAACCTTTTGTGAAAATGCAAAGGTTAAATTTTCTGAGGGTTTCGCAGTTGGTTCTGCACATTATGTTTTAAAATAACGTTATGCCAGTTATTCTTAAGATATTTAAAAACTTCAATAGTATGGAATCCTTAACTTATCTGTGGTCAACATTATTCTGTTTAAAAAAAATAATTGCTGACTAGATTCCAGTGGATGAACTTGTAGCATGGTTCAAATTTGGACACAAATGCTTGACTGAACAGGATTTAACATATATGACAGAATACCTGAAATCTGATGGGGAGGTTATGGGAGTGGGGAGGCAAGGGGGGCTCCAAATTTGGTTAAGATTTATTATATAAAATTGACAAAATAATAAAAACATAAAATAGAAATCTGTAAGCCAATTTCTCAAATGTAAAATATCCTCAAACATTATCAGAACTAATATTTCAGCATACTAAGCCCTTCTTCATTATGATCAGGTTAAATGAATTACGAAGAGTTAAAAATGTTCCATGATGTATAAATGCCTCAGTGTGACATAGAACCTCACCTGAGTGAATTCAGAATAATATAGGTATCTTTAAGAATGTAGAAATAATTTTTACAAAACTCCACTTTCTTTCATGATAAAAATTTTTAGCAAAGTAAAGAATAGATTTCAAACCATCAAGAACAAAACATTTGACAGACTCATAATTAAATCACACCAAATGTGGAAAAATTAAAATTTTTCTTTGATATTCAGTTGAATGTAAGTAAGCATGCCAACTTTTCCTGTTGTATAAAGTACATCACTGAAAATCTGAGTCACAGCAATTAACAAATAATGGAAACAAAAGTATGTTTGTAGAACACAATTTAATATCATGTCCATCTAAAAAATCAGAAGTAATAATATCTCTCTGAGCACCTATGACATTCCCAGCCATGGATTCTTAGTCCAGCTTACCATTCAAGGAATGTGTTCCTTTGTGTGGAGAAGGCTTCAGGATAATGAAAGAGTGGTTGGTTGCCTTCATAATAGTCACTACACATATGTAGAGATATCTTGCCAAATATGTTAATATTTTAACTCATGAGGTACACAGTAGGTAAGGCTGTTGGTTTTGCCTGTGAATTACATAGCACCCTTCTGATTCCTGAAAGCTAGCTCAAAGGGAGGAAACTTCCAGCTCAGATAAGTGACTACGATGATCTCAACCCTAAACAGGGTGTTTATTTAATCCACTTTTCCCTAGGTTCAAGGAACAGTTCTAAAGATTCAGTAGGGAATATTTGAAGAGTCAGAAGTTAGGAATAAGTTCTGAGAAATATGTCTTGTGTACATAACTAAACTGTAGTTATCATGAGTTCATTGCAGCTGTAGTTGGCTGCACAGCATTGGTCCTTTCACCTTTTATCATACATCGGAGAAGGACCATGAAGCCCCACCCCTCTGTGAGGGTCAAAAGAACAAAGAGATTAAAGTAAGTAGAACTGTTGATTAAAGCAGACTTTCACCAGGAAATAGGGGCAGGGAGACAAAGAAATAGGAGATGAAAATACCTAAACCTCATTATATGAAATATAAATATATATGAATTACATATACATGTATTAAATCAAATCATCAAAGAATTGAAATTTTTTTGGTCTTTTTGAGACAGGGTCTCCCTGTAGCCCCAGCTGTTCTGGAACTCACTATGTAGACCAGGGTGGCCTTGAGCTCACAAAGATTCGCCTGCCTCTGCCTCCCGAGTGCTGGGATTAAAGGAGTGTGCCACCAAGAATTGAAATTTTAAAAATAAGAATGAACTAAACTAAAGAAGTAAGGGAACTCAACAATATTAACTCTAAATCATTAATATAATTACTTTGATAGAACATAAATAAATGAAACTATGATTGGGTTTTTTATGGTATAGAAGAATGAAAACCGTTGAAATGCCCTGCCTATACAAAAGAATCTACAAGTTCACTAGAAATACCAATATTATTCTTCACATATATGAAATGTACATCAAAACAAAAGATTTCAGGTAGAGTAATATAGAGAATATTAAGAAGAAAAATCAACACATTGCTGGGGACCTCAAACGATCAGTCTTCAAAGTATATTCCAAAACTATAACAGCTAAAGTAGTATAACAGTGCCATAATAGTAGACTTCAGCTGAAGAATAGAATATAGAAGAAACCTTACATATGTTGAGAATACTTATTTTGAGAGTAGAGAAAATAAAACACAGTGAAATGGAGATTATATTCTACATAAAGTACTGAGAATAGTGATTATATTCATGTTAAAGAATGAAACTAGATGTCTAACACGCATTGGTTCAACAAGTCAATACAAGATGCACTCAAAATCTGAATGTAGGCTCAGAAAGTATGCAATTTCCATAAGAAAAGGTAGCAAATAATCATGTCTTTGGCAGCAAGGGGAAAATATTCATGTAAATTTGCATAACTGTCGATGTAGTGCAATTTTGTATATTTAAAAATATTATATACAAATATTTGACTCCAAAAACACAGATAAATGAAAAATCAACAAAGTCTAACTATAATCTATAGAATAGTTAAATATTAATCTGACAGGAGTCTTACATATGGTCAACTTAATGAGTTTAAACAGTAAAACTAAATAAAAAAGCATACTTTTAAAAAGTGTCAAAGATTTGAATAGACATGTTGCAAAGGAAGTTATAAAAAATAGCCAAATGATGTTTAAAAATACATTTAATATTCACTTTCCATTAGAGAAAACCAAATCAAACTATAATGAAATTCTTCTCATTCTAGTTAGAATAACTATTATCAAAAAAGAATAAACTCTACCAAATTCTAGAGAGTATGTAGGGAAAATTAACTATCAAACATTTAAATAGATATTTAAATTAGAACAGCCATTAATATAAACAGTGTGAAGCTTCTTCAGAAATAAACATAGAAGTCGCATGGGTATAGCAGTAGCATTAGCGTTTACAATGAAAGGAAATGAAAGTAATGTGTCTGAGAGACATCTTTATTTCATTCTACCTACTGACAATAACCCGGATATGAAACTGATATAAAATTTTTCAGCATACACACACACACACACGATGGAAATATATAAAATAGGATATGATTTTGCAACCAAAGGAAGGAAGCACACTCATTTATCAAAGCATGAATGAACCTATGAACATTATGTTAAGTGTAATAAGTCAGACACTGAAATAAAAATGTCACAAGATCACACATACATGTAGAATCTAGAAACAAAAGGTCTCTCAAAAGTAGAGAATAGAATAGTGGTCAAAATATTCCTCAGTGAGTAGGAGAGAGACTTAAAGGGAAAGAATGGCCAATAGGCAGAACACACAGATGGAAAGGATGGGTAACTCCCACATTCTATGACATACTAGGGCTAATGGAACAATTCTTTCTACATCTTAAAACAGCTAGCTTTTCTTTCTTTTTCTTTTAATGCCTCTTCTTTCATGTGTCTTTCTGTTTATTTTATGGTTTTAAGGATTAAGAGCAAGGCACCACCCATGCCTACAACTACAATATCGTCCTAGCCCTGGTTTTACAGTTTTCAATGCATATTTTTATTGAGTTTTGGTGAATTTCATACAAAACATCATAATCATCTTTGCACCTCCTTTTTGTATTGATTCTGGATTTCACTAAATTTCCTATTCTGAATTTGTATTCATTCTGTAGCTGAAACATTCTTTAAGGTGTGGTCTTTCTTATTTTTGCCACTTTACTAGCTGGAATTATTACCTGAAACATAGACCCATTCTCAAGATTCTTTTAAGAGAATATTTTAAATATATAAGCCATATCTGATATGTTATGTTAGATATTTTAAGTGACAAATATTTGAATTGCTTTGCGTTGACCATTGCCCAATATATACATGTCTCAAAACATTATATCATATCTAACAAATGCATACAAATACCACGTATCATTAAAATTATAAAATGAATTAATAATACATATATGTCCAAGTACTATTATGGTTTGGGGTCAGTAAGAATATAAGACAGCTGGGGATTAGAATTCTTGTCAACCTCCCCTATCCACGTTAGGATTTGTCTGGCTGGGACTTGCATGCTGCCACAGAAAGTATTAAAACATAATTACCGAAGCGTAAACTTGGTGAGGATAGGTGGAGGTATATGGGGGTAGTAACGTGGAGTGATCTGAATATGAAAATATGTGATATGAAATTCTCAAAGAATCAGCAAAATTATATGTTAAAATGTGCATGGTAGATTGAGTCATTTTTTATATTGTTATGAACTTCATGATAATCAACGAATTAGAAAACCTCAGTTTTTTTATTTTTTTTGAAAGGGGCAATCAAAACTTTATTGATTTACTCTGAAGGAGCAAGGAAGAGGAAACAAACCTGGCTCCCTAGCATTCCATCGTCTTACCTTTTGTATATTGTTATTGAAGTTCTGTGTATTTCATGAACAACATTGTAAACACCTTTATACACCCTTCCCTACTGGCACTCTCTGATAGAGCCCTCAAAGGATTTCATGCATTTTTTTTCATTTATGTTAAGGCTTATTGAGTTACGTTATTGTCTCCAGATATCCCTCAGTGCAAGCTCATCCAATGGGGTCTAGTCTGCCTGCCTATCTAGAGTCCCTCCTTTAATGACGATCAGATCCTCCTCGTCCAGCAGTAATAGGATGTCCACTAGTTCTTTGGCTAAGATTGGGGCCAGCTGCCCATTTCCACAGTTCTATGCTGGATTTTTGTATGAATCTTGTGCATGCTGTCAGCGTTGCTGTAAGTTCACATGAGACAGGACCCAGGAACCTGTGAGACTATTTTCTTACGGTCATGTACCTCCTCCCGACTTAAACTCTTTCTGCCTGATTTTCTGCAATGGTCCCTAAGCCCTGGGTGGATAAAATTTTATACAGGAGTCCTGTCCAAGGACCCACACTCTGCAGACCCTTATTCGCTATGTTTTGGCCTTTGTGGCCATTTGTGTTCATTGCCCCGTTGTATTAGGGAGTTTCGTTGATGAGCAGTGAGAAATGCATAGGTATTCTCTCTACAACTTGTTCCACTATAGTCCATGAAGTTTTTTTTTTTTTTTTTTGTCTTTTTGAGACAGGGTCTCCTTGTAGCCCCAACTGCCCTCGAACTCACTATATAGACCAGGCTGGTCTCAAACTCACAAAGATCTTTCTGTCTCTGCCTCCCAAGTGCTGGGATTAAAGGCATGCACCACCACCCAGGGCCTTCCTTATTCCATGAATTTTAAGTGCAGAGGTTCCATTGTAGATATGTTACTTATCGTTGAGCTGTTCTCAGACACTTAAACTCTGTGTGTTACCTTTTGTGGAACTGTAATAGTCTTTGTTGCAAAAGAAGCTTCTTTGATGGGTGGTGACTGGCATACTTGTCTGTAAATAAGAGGATCCAGATTTAGTACATAATAAGAAATTGTATTTTTCTAGGAATGTGTCAGTCTTGGAGTTTTCTCTAAGATCTATAACCTCTACGACCATGTGTATTTGGTTATGTTTATAGTTTCACACATGTATTTGTTCTCACTGAGTGAGCTTCCAGTCCAATTAGGTAGCTGTTCATTATCATCATGATAAAAGTGCCAATACTATCCCAATATAATTTTCCGTGCCATTCATTGTTGTGGTTATTATGCATTAATTTTGGGATCAAGCAATCAATTGATGCTATCCTGTAGCAGCTTGCATAATGTTTTCCAAAACTATGAGAGCTAGCCTTCAGGGAACTGGCTTCCGTATCAGTTGCAGTTCCATTGTTCCAAGCATTGTGTCTGAAGTTATGTCCTGTCTTCAACTAGAGTCTTATCTTCAAGTTCTGGGGAGGAAATCAAGGACTGTTGCACTAGTCTTTGTAATTTTGGGAGTCTCTTGGACTACCCTAGCCAACAACTTGGGAGTTTTCTCCTATAGAGCACTGTTTCTTGTTATATAGTCTTCAGCTATACACATGGATTCATGTAGAGATAGTACATGTATCGATTTCAGTAAGTTTTTGAACTAATATGTTTTCCTCTCATTTTTTTGTGCTTTGGAGAATTATTCTTTAATCATTATTGTTTTTTAATTTTAATAACTACATGATTAGAAGAAGCATTTCACTACAGCTTTAACACATTCAGTAACACACTCCAGAGCAAGAGTACATCTCTTTCACAAGTGGGTGCAAGTTTCTAGGTTCACAGTTGAATTAATACAGTTATATATTATTGAACTCAGTATAAGCCCTGTAAGACATAAAATTGGATGAGTTTTTAACCTTTAAAAAAGATCCCCATTTCATTTTAGAATATATTGTTCCTTGCAGAAAGGAAACAGGCCTTAATAAGGGAGGTATGGATAAAAATTGGGTTAGTTTAAGGGAGGGGGGAGGGAAGGATATACAAGGAACCTAGGGGATAAAGGGAAAGAAGGAGCTCAAGAGAGGTAGGACCATAGAAGGGTATTAGTAAGGGAGAAAGGGGGGAAATGGGGGCAACTTAAGTGGGAATCCCTCTCGTTTTTTACACCAGCTTTCAAGAAGAAAAAACATAGCTTGACAAATATACTGATTCACTCTCACTGAAGAATTTTGTATCTTTATAGATGAAAGCAGTTTTTGATTGACTATCAAATGGCTAAAATTCAGAATGTAGTGCTCCCTCTCACATGGTATGTATCCTGAATGATGTTGACTATCAGGTCTTATGTAAACCCTGTTTACATTTAACTTAATTCCATTCATTTGGCTTAGCCTCATGTGATTTACAGTTATTCTAAGAATTAATGAAGCACAGAGATTCATTTTTTTCTTGCTTCCAATATAACTTAACTGTCAACACACATATAAATGATAAAATGATCAATGGCTTTGCAGGTGGTAAAAAACAGATATGACAGGCCTCCAGCTCAGAGAGATGTACCTGCCTCTACCTTCCTGTAGTGGGATATTTTTAAGCATGTTCAATTTCATAAATGAGTGAATCTTAGTATAGCTAATGTTTTGTTGAGCAGTGGTTTGAGTGCTATTTCCACACTAAACTTTCAAGATTCAGTTATATATGTTATTCTCTTTGGTTTAGAGACATACTTTAGATAAAAATTTCATGATGTTACAAAGTATTAGGTTCAATCTAATATTCATGCTGTTTCTGAAGTGTTTTTTGGATTCAAGGTTCAAATTTTAAGATTTCTGTACTTTTTATATTTTTATTGGGTTTTTGTGCATTTCATGCAAGAGTTCTTAATCAAATTTGAATGTTGTGACTATGCTACTGTTCCAGAATTCGAGTTTTAAGAAAAAAACTACAGCCATATAAGCCATATGTTTAAGAGATACAGTCATTGTGTTTATATTAATGTCATTTGTTTTATTATAGGTATAGCTTGGCAGTTATATATTTTTAGTAGTTTACATCAGAGAATGAAGGAATAAAAATAACTTTTTAAAGGATAAGGATATTTTTTATTTTATTCTCTTGTCATAAAAGTTATCAATAGTAAGGCACAGGATTTTACAGATTTTTAGGCACTTTTACAAAAATAAAAATAAATAAAAGAAATGATTTTTGGTCAATAAATTATAAAACTTTTGTTTCTGTGGAAATTGTTTATCCCTGGGTTAATGATTTACATAATACCATGTATGTATTACATTAGTATAGAGATTTTGTGAAATATGCTTACTTAAGTTTAGGCAGAATATCATTCTGTAATTAAACTAATAATGGAAATTGTACTTTGATTAACTGCATAATTTGAAAAATGAATCTGCCCTAACATAGATAACATAAGCAACTTGTAGAAAATAATTTCACACTTAAAAATTTTATTCAAACAAAGAGGTGTCACATCTTTTCCCTTAGCAACCTTAGAATATTAATATTGTTACAATGTTAGATATTTCAATATATTGCTTTCTAATATTCCTCTAATAGCAATTCTTCTCTGATGTACTCACTTTCAGACCCTCAACCACCAATAGGATACACTTCAAATGTTTGCATATCTCTTTGTTACTTTATTTTTGTTATCTATCAATGTAGGACATATGTTTTCAAATTTTATTAAATTTTTTGATGTGGTACATTTTAAAGACTGCAATCTAGGCACGTATCAGAAAAAAATGAGACAAATAATTCATGGAATAAAGATAATCTGCAAAAAGACAAATTTGTTTCTACCTCAGAAATAATTTGCACAGTTAAAATAAAAACTTATTGTTACATTTTTCTAATTACATGAAAATTGTTTATAATAAATCAAGAAGTTAGAGTACATAAACTATTGACCCTGCTTTTTCTATTTTTTCCCTAAAAATATTTGGTCTGTTACAGGTAATTAAGTTATTGTATGTGGCAGATCTGGCCAGAAGAATCTTTAATCTTAACTGAAATATAAGCGTTAATAAACTAGAAGTATAACTTCCACTAGTCAGTGCAGAAACGAGAAATGCAACATGCCAGAGCTATCAAGTCCTTCCATCCTGAGTTATCAATGCAGACGTTTTAAACAATGTGCCTGAATCCATCCCTCAGTCTCATTGTACTACTTTCTTTTTGATTATCTGGCTAATCATATTATGGTTGTAAAATGACAAATACTAATTCAAGTGGATGCCACTGCTGGAGCCATGATAATCAAGAAATCAAGGAGTTTTACCAAAGCATCCCTCATGCTGCCAGCCTATCACTTATCATTCAGTGATTTCTTTCTGACAGTTCCTTCAGTTTTTCTATTTGTGGTTTAACACCAGAACTCTGTGCTCATCAATGACATTGACAATATCCAACACTTTATGTTGTCGCTTTAAAACCATTAGAAACGTCTTAGAGCTCATCAAGTCCTTGCCAAAAATCTCTTAGAGTGTTTATGCACAAGTTCCAAAAATACATGATTTATTTAGTTTTGTAATGCTGCGTTTTCAACCCAGGGCTTCATATAGATTATAGTATACTGAAATTATTTCTAGCTGCGTGTGTGTGTGTGTGTGTGTGTGTGTGTGTAAATTTTTAATTTCCCAATGGATGCAGTGTTATTAAGATAGGAGAACAGGGAGCTTTCTACTTTCAGCTTCTTTATACAAGCATTAACTCTAATAATAATTCATAGAGAGCACTATCCTTTGGGAGTCCAGAAGTTCTTCATAGTAGTTTACTAGATGTACTAATGAAGGTACCTGTTACTTTCCTTTAACAAGTTACTGCTTTTCCTGGCCCCTGGAGACACATATTACTAGGAAATTTGTTTTCTTTTCCTTTTTATGATTTCTCATATGTTATCCTTTTTTTCTTTTTTTCATAACATCCTCGACTCCTCATCTATTTCTTCCACTTATTTAATCTTGCTTGCCCTGTCATTTTTTCTTGCCTTCATCCTTTATTTCAATAATTAGTGTTTCCATATATATCCTATATGTTAAACTTCATAACTACCCAATTTTCTGGATAATTGTCATTGGTGATGTACTATTGGGCTTCAATTTTAAGTGAATTTATAAATCTTATACAGGTAGATGATTTTTAATGGCACTGAATAGTGCTGGGAATTAAGTCTTCAAGATAAGACTGGTCACAAAAGGAATACAGAAGTAAAACTAATATATAAACCCGTACCAATGGATGTGAAAATAATATTCCAGAAACATAAGAAATATAAGAAAATAAGACATTATTCTTCAAAAGATCATAAATCTTCAGCAACTAAATATTAAAATTTTGAAATAAATAAAAAACACAAGAAGTTTTCAAAAGTTTACTACTAAATTTATCAGTGAAGGACTTCAAAGAGGATATAAAATAAAGAGGATATTTTATGAACGTCATAAAATATCTAGAGAGGAAAAAAATAGCATTTGAGAGGAAAGTCAGAAAAGAAGATGAGAAAAATCAGCCAAACGGATGGAAAAGGCAGCAACGTGGAAGAAAAGCTCAGTAAAGAAATTGAGATTTTGAAAATGAAGGCAAATATAAATTCTGGAAAAGAAAAGCTCAGTGAACCAATTTGAAAACTCATTGGAAAACATCACTAACACACTTAACAAAGGAGAGAACGAATATCAGGGATGGAGCAAAGAAGGAAATTCTACTGTCAAACATAAAGAAAGCAGCAACACAATTGTATGACCACAATATCTAGTAAGTCTAGGATGTGACAAAAGAATAAAGCAGATTCCAAGGATCCAATAAAAGCAAAGGGCACAGAGAAACTGCCACCAGTTATTAGGGCCTGACCAGGTATTTCTAAGGTCTTGTCTTAGCCAAAAATCTGAAAATAAGGGCTCACACATATTTGAAAAGTATCAGAATAACTTTATTTTCACATTCAATAGAGTATTTATGGTCTTAATGCAATGATTGCAGAGCTAAATAAAATGAATGCAAATAAGAAAGCATAAATTCAAATTATCTTAATTTACATGCGACATGAATATATACTTAACGACCTTAAGACACCATTAAAAGAACTTTTAGATCTTACATGCATTTTCAGCTAATTACTAGAATATAAAATTGCATTCAGAAATCAGTAGGCAGTCTTATAGACCTATAAGAAATGTGTCAAGAAGGAAACTATTATTCATTCTTTAACTGAAGTAACAATATGTTGTTTCTATATTGTCTTTTGAGAATGGAGTTGAAATGGACATGGTTGAAAGAGTATCTGTGTAGTGAGCTATTGAATGCATTGGGTATGTGCCAAAAAGTGTTATAGCTGGGTCATATGGTAAACCTTCTTGTACCTTTTGTAACATTCGACCTACCATAGTTGTTGTGCCACTTTTCAATCTTACCAAGAGCTGATGAGAGTTCCCCTTCATCCATATCCTTGCCAACATGTTTTCTGCTTTTTGTTTTTACTTGATCATAGGCATTCTGAGGTAAGATGAAATCTAACAGAAGGTTTAATATGAATTTTCCTGACTTCTGAGGATGTTGAACACTTAGTGCTTCCTATTAATTTTTATTTCTTATTTGAGAATTATATTGTTTTGTTTGCTTTCTTTGTCTATTCCAGATATTAATAATGTATCATATATACAGTTGGCAAAAATTTTCACCCACTCTGTGGACTTTCTCTATCCTTGATTCATTGCTTCTTTTGCTGTACTAATGAATTTTTTTAGTTTAACTAGGTTTCATTAGTCAGTTGATGGCCTTAATTCCTGAGCAAATGAAGTCGTGTTCAGAAAGTCCTTATTTGAACCTATTCCATATACTTCATTGCCCAAGTTTTCTTTTATCTGTATGAGTGTTTCAGATTTGACATTCAGATTTTTTTATCCATTTGGATAGGATTTTTGTACATGGTGATAATCATAAGTCTAATTTCATTAGTCTGCACGTGAAATCCAGTTTTCCAAAGAGCATTAATTGAAGATGCTGCCTTTCTTCCCATGTGTATTTTTTGTATCCTTGTCACATATCAGACGTCTATAATTAGTGTACTCCATTTTGCATTATCTATCTTGTTCTATTCATCACCAGGCTTGCTTTCATGCCAGAACCATGATGTTTTTATTACTATAGCAATGTAATATAGCTGGAAATTTGGCATAGTAATCCTTCCAGCATTATTTGTTTTGCTTAGGAATGTTTGTCTATCCTTGGTCTTCTGTGTTTGCATATGAACATGCTGAAAAATTTTTTTCTACTTCTTCGAATAATGTCATGGAGATTTCATTGAATCTGTAAATTGATTTTGTTGGGATGATCATATCCACAATATTAATTCTATGAATCAATGAACCAAGGAGGTGATCTGCAAATTCTTTCTCCAGCGTTTTAAAGTTTTCATTGCAGAAGACTTTCACCTCCCTAGTTATATGTAGACTTAGATATTTTTTGAGGTTGTGGTTATTGCAATTGTTTCTATTGTCTCTTCTTTTTCTTTCTATTTGTATTAATATATAAAAAAGCTAGTGATTTTTGTAATTCGATTATATATCCTGCCATTTTGCTGAAAGTGTTGCTCATTTTCAGAAGTTTTTTTGTATAATTTTTTGGTTGTCTTAATTACAATATATCATTTGCAAGTAGGGATAATTTAACTTCTTCCCTATTTACAAATTCTCCTATTTCCTATGATGTTTGATTTCCTTCTGTTGTCTTATTATGGTACATATAAACAAATACACAAGCACTGCACGTTCTCTCTTATTTGTGAATCTTAACTCTGAATCTTTAAATTTGAATATGTTATCTGAAAGTACCACAAAAGCTAGAAAAGAAGAAACAGATCATGGTTGGAAATGTGGAGCAAGGGTTCCAGAGAGGAGGATAGTAGGACACAGGAGCTCTTAAAGGCTAAAAGGGGAAATGGTGGCAGGGACTACCACTGCAGAGGGGGGAAGGGTAACAGAGAGGAATGGAGAAAGGAGAGATAAATAACACTAAGGATGTTTTAAATGCATAAGTAAGCCTTGTTTTATAATCTTACATATATATATATATATATACTTTATATATATATACTTTATATATATAAAGTATATATGTATATTGTGTATACAGATATGGAAACATGTAAACAATTGAAATATAGAATTGAATTAAAAGGAATTGAATGACATGATATCAGTAGCTTCAAAAGCTGTAGATTATCTAACAACAATCCCAGTGCTGGGCATGGGACATTATCAATGGAGAAATGCAGTCACTAGCAATAAATCATAATAAAACCAATGAATCATAATAATGACTGGCCCAGCAAGATATCCCCAATGGTTCAAAGGTGAAACTTTTATAATAAGGGTAACTAAGATATACCTAATTAAATTTAAGGCTCACTGGATAGGAGGAAATTCATGCTTGGTTCTGTATAAACCAAGCCAACTAATCAACTAAGCATGTCTGGAAATATTCGACTCTAGAGGAGAAACCACTACTGTCTATCCACAGATAAGTTTAGTTGTCACTTCTCATAAAAGAAGCTCTATTTTGAATATGTTTTTGAGCTAATACACTACCTTTGTTGTTTGAAATGCACAAAAAATCAATATAATGCATTAAAAAAGATGCTCTATTTTTGCAGAATACAGAAGCTACTACAGAAATTCACTGTCAACAATACACAAAATAAGTGACCATGGGTATCCAGTCCCATGTGAACATCTATAATGCAACTCCTATACCTAAGGATAAGGGGACACTGCAGAAGTGTGGGGACTTGGTGATAGAAAACAACTCAACAGTCAGGAGAAGTAAAGACCATATGGGAATGGTGATAAAAACCAGAAACCTAACAGTTCTGGGAAATAGAAACCTAGCCCTGGAGAGATAGGAACCTGAGAGCTCTAGGAAATTGAAACCTAAAATGCTAATTAAGTCCTGTGATCATGACCAATCAAATCCCCGGGTGGAGTAAAAGGGGGGGGGGACACTCAATGCTCACAAATGTATATAAGCACTTGCCTAAAGCTTAATAAACGAGCTCCTGTTTGACAAGACTCCCTGCCTCCTTGGTGGTTCCTCTGGAAAAGAGGATTGGGGTGGCAGTGCACTCCCCCTCCTCGGCCCCCATCATGCTGCGTGCGGGGAAGGACTCCAGAACAGAAGAGATGACCAGACTAATTTAAGAGCCAGAGAACAAGGATGTCTACTGCTAGATAGTATTTTCTACAAATGAAAGGGATGCTGTTCCCAAGAAATTTCAACAGTATGGCTAACTAAGACACCAGTGGAATTACCAACATAGACAGGGGAAATTTTCCAAGGTCTCATTGACAGAGGAAGCGCTATAGATAACAAATAGTTGCTGAGAGAGGAAAAATCAGTTTTCTTCATGGATGAATGGATGAGACCACCTCCAAAGGAACACAATACGATATTGTGTGTCTCTCTGTCTGTCTGTCTGTTTGTCTCTGTATGCCTGTGTGTGTCTCTGTGTGTCTGTGTAAGCTTGTGTGTATTTGTATGTCTGTGTGTCTGTGTCAGTGTCCTAGTAACAATAATAAGTGTAGAAGAAGATGCCATGAACTTGTAACAGAGAGGAGAAAGGAAAAGGGATTACAATGATGTAAACTTAGTACTCACATATGCAATTTAAGTATTTTAAAATTTAAAGAAGCGAAACCAGAAAAACCCTTCAAATAGTTAAAAATAAAATACTTGGGAAAAAATTTAACCAAGGATGTGAAAAATGACTGCAATGGATATTTTAAGAAAACATAAAGAGGTTGAATAAGTTACTCAAATATGGAAATACTTCACATAATCATTGACTGATATAATTAATATTTTTAAATTATTGTATTAACAATAGAATATAAAGATTACAAAACAATCCCCATAAGATTTCCAATTACTTTCTTGATATAATTTTAAAAATTCCTAACATCCAAAAAGGGCATTGACAGAGTAGTCACAACACCTGAACTCAAATTTTACCACACATTCATTGTTACAAAATTGTATTATACTGGCATACACACACACACACATACACACATCAACAGAATATTATAAAATGTGCAGAAATATATACCCACAGCTGTATCTAATTTTTTAGTGACTGATATATTATTTATTCATTACATGTGTAAAAAATAATAGAATTTTAGAGAGCACTGTGTATTTTCCAGGTAGTAGCCATGTTAATTACATGCTATGACCTATTAAGATGTCTGCATTCACTTTCTATTGTTGGTGTAGTAATTCCTTCAGAGTTAATGGTAAAACATACAGATTCATCTCACATTTGAGATCGAGGCCACCCTAGTCCACATTGTGTCTTCTACATCTAATTTTTGACAGAGGCATCAAAAACATACATTAAAAAAAAAAGATTACCCCTATAAAAACACCAAATGGTATTTTAAAAAATGGATATCCACATGTGGAGAAAGAAACTTTATTGTTATTCCTCACCTTCACAAGCATCAATCCAAACTTAAAGTCTGTAATATGGAAATTGCAACTTCAAAGCTGGTAGAGAAAAGCTGTAGTACAATCCCTCAAGATACATGTGTAACCAAGGACTTTTTAAAGAGGACTCCAATAGTACAGGAAATAATTCCAAGAATTATTACAAAAGTTTTATGTGATATTAAAAAGCTTCCACACAGTAAAGGAAATAATTAGAACAGAGAAAAGCTAATCTATAAAATCAGAAAAACATATTTTCGCTGGTAGAGAAAAGCTGTAGTACAATCCCTCAAGATACATGTGTAACCAAGGACTTTTTAAAGAGGACTCCAATAGTACAGGAAATAATTCCAAGAATTATTACAAAAGTTTTATGTGATATTAAAAAGCTTCCACACAGTAAAGGAAATAATTAGAACAGAGAAAAGCTAATCTATAAAATCAGAAAAACATATTTTCTAACTGTACATGAGATAAGGAATTAAAATCTAGACTACATAAAAACCTGTTTAAATCAAAC
>NW_008342282.1:3851141-3864551 GCF_000622305.1 Nannospalax galili | reverse complement strand
TTAAATATTTTTAAATACATTTAAAAAATTGTTTACTATCCTCATCTATCATAAAATGCAAATTAAATGATCATTTAAAGATTCCATCATAGTCCATTGAGAATATCTAACATCAAGACAGCGAATTACCAAAAATATTGATGAATCTGTGGGGAAATAGAAATCCTAATACTAGTGTTGTCAATGTAAACTGCCTCTGGCAATACATAAGTCACTGTGGATTTTGCTCAAGAAATCAAAGCATAGACCAGGTTTGCAGGTACATGCCTTTAATCCCAGCACTCATGAGGCAGAAGCCAGCAGATCTCTGTGAGTTCAAGGCCAGTCTGGTTTTCATAGCGAATTGCAAACCCCCAAAGGACTACACAGTGAGATTGTTTTTCAAAGGAAGGAAAGAGGGAAGGAAGGAAAAAGATAAAAGGTAGAAAGCAAGGAAGGAAGAAAGAAAGAAAGAAAGAAAGAAAGAGAAAGAAAAAGAAAGAAAAAAGAAGGGAGGGAGGGAGGAATGAGAAATTAAAAGGAAATTAAGCATTAGAATGTCATATAACCCATCTACCACTTCTGGGCATATACCTGAGGCACAAGTAAACATGCCACAGAGACACCAGCACATTCATGCTTATTGCTGCACATTTCACAAGAGCCTGAAATGGAGCCAGCCTAGGTGCCATTGACAGATGAATGGGCAATGTATCGTGCTTAAATACAGTAGAAATTTATTAAGCCATAGAAAAATGAAATCCTAATATTTGGTGGAAAACGACTGCAATTATGTTAAGTGAAATATGCAAAACTCAAAAAGACAAATACTAAGCATTCTCTCATATGGGGATCCTAGAGATTTATATTTACATATGTGAGTGTATGCAAATTTTGGCTCATTTTCCTTCTTTTTAAAATATAAAAGAAAGGGGGATCTGTCGGGAGCCGTAGGCCCCTACCCCAGGAAATAGCAAGACCTGATTCCTGGCAAAGCTGTTTTTCAGACATCAAGGCTGGCCTGGTTTGAGATTAACCAGATGACTATACTTGAAAGCCTCTCACAAACATGTTGTTCTAACCCGGGCACTTAACGTTTGAGAGACTCCCTCATTTTCTCATGTAATTGCTAAGAAACTTTGGTATTACTCTGTAATCACACAAGTGTAACCTCTTAATTGATTTATAACTTGCTATATAGAGTTGTGGTGTTACTATGGAATTTACTCTGTGATCAATTGGTGTGGTGTTATTGTGATATTCGTTCTGTTAATTGAATTGCTCTACTTCAATGGATTTTTCCCTGCCAACTTCCCCCTCTCCTCCCTATAAAAACTTTGTGTGAATGTTCATTAAATGAGACTTGATCAGAAAGCCTGTCTTGTCCACATTCTTTGCATCCCTTGTCCCTTTCCGTCCCCTCTCCTCCCTCCAGAAACCCACGTTGACTGTCCTGCGGGTCGGGACATGTGTGTGTGTGTGTGTGTGCGTGTGTGTGTGTGTGTACATATAGGGTGTGGGTCATGAAGGTTGTAAAGGGACTATGAGAGAGGAAGAAGAGACTTTAAGGGAACGAGCAGGGGATAATAATGTAAAGAAGGGAGAAAATGGGCATTTATGGAGTACATGTGACACGAAAGTAAAAACAGTGACTATTGGGGGAAGGAAGGGCACAAGTCATGAAGAGGCAGAGTGATGGGGTAGGGTAGTAGGAGAAGGTGACAAATAAGAATAAAATATGAGATGTGTATGAGAATGCCACTATGTAGATCATAGCTTTGTATGATAAATTTAAAAATAAATTGGAAAGTGAGGCACAGAGAATCACATTTATATGCCTAGAAGCAGAGTTCCATTCCTTCTTTCAAAAGAAAGAAATGCTGTCCTTTGCAGTAACCTGGAGGAACCTGGGGAATGTTATGATAAGTGAAAAAAATCTCAGAACAAGGTAAATACTGCATGAAGCCGCATGTGTAAATTTTAAGTTAATCCCATATAGAAAGAAAGTATAATGGTTTTCACAGATTTGAGTTAAATGATATATAAATTATGCATACCTCACAGAGAGCCCAGTGACTGTAACTGATGACAATTCTTTGTGTACTTGAAATGTGCTGGGGGTATCATGAGTTTTCTCATGACATAACTTCTATAAGGAGTAACTATTTGCAGATATATACAAATACAGTGTACTAATAACAGTAATCATTCAACACTGTATATCTATATCAAAATATAATGTACAGTGTACTAATAACAGTAATCATTCAACACTGTATATCTATATTAAAATATAATGTAAGCCAGGCATGGTGGTGCATACCTTTAATATCACACCTTTAATAATCAGCACTTGGAGATAGAGGCAGGTGTATCTCTGCGAGATCAAAGTCAGGCTGCTCGACAAAATAATTTTTAACGCTGGAAAAAAAATCAAGAAAGTTTGCATGGATTTTCTGCTCCTGAAGCCAAGCCAGTGTTAGAATATAAAGTATAATATATTTTATATTCATCTAATTAATTATTTTGCAATGTATTATCAATGACATCTTTTATAGTGTTATATTTATAATTCATTAATTTATTAAAATAATGAAATAATATTATATTCTTCATCAGTTATACAATGTAATTATTATGCCTTAGCTATTCTCTCTTCAACTGTTCAGGCCATAACTAAGATGCTTTTGAAGTTGAAAATAGATTATCTTCTGGTAAGATATTTACATTTTCTAAAAATAAGGTTATCCTCTGACAGTTTTATGCATTTCATAATGTATTCTGATTATTCTCTAACCCACCAACTCTTATCTCCCTCTGATTCCTATTAACTGTGTTTTCCTTACCAGTCCCTTTCCTTGATTTTTGACTTTTGGATTTTGTTGTGTGAGCCATTTAGTTTAACCAGGGCTGTGTACATGACATTGCTTTGGAGCTATCCAGGAGCCTGCTGGGGTGCTTTTGAAATACACTTTTTTAATCCTGAAATTGTCCTTGATTATAACAGACATATTAGCTTTATGTTCACAACCATTAAGTATTCTAATATGCATAATATTTATTAAATTTTCCATAAATTTTGATTTTTTAAATTGTACTAGAACGTCATATATTCATCTAATAAATTTAAATTTAGTTGTTTTTGCCCCAATTCCCCTTTCTTATCCCCTCTGCCTCCCAATGGAGCTCTTTTTCTCAGCAAGAGCCGCATCTACTTTCATGTCTTCTCTTCTGTGTGGCTCACTAAAATTAATTAGTTTCTTGTCCAAGTAGGCAAATTATCACAGACTACATCACTGAAGAAATTGATACCCTTCTTCTGCTGAACTACCAATTTTCTTAAATCTCATGTGTTTATCATAGCTACTCAACCAATTATTTCATTTAAATAAATCATTTTTTAAAGCATATCTAAAATTTGAATTCCAAACAATTCCTCAAATTTCAATTTTGTACTGCCTCGATAATTTTCATTATAAATTCTTAAGTCCTATGACACTAATATTGAATTTTGAAGACTTTGTTCTTCATTTATAACATACTAACCAGTCTTGCTGCTGAGATTGCTTGAGTTAATGATACATTTTTTTTTAATAATAAAGAATATATTGGCTATGGGAAGATTTAGAAGCTTTTATGACGCAGTTACTTTACAATTTCCCAACATTGTTTTTTAAAAAGTCAGACTGAATGGATGAGTGTAAAAATTTACCTACTAAGCAAACATTATCTAATTTTTATTTTATATTGTCAAAAAATAAACATTTTGTGAATTACTGTCTTATCATTTTGAAGTACCTGGTTAACTTGTTTTAAGTACATTCATAATGTAATGCAATCATTACAAATATACATTTTTATAACATTCCTTTCTTGAAAAACGGAACTAAATGCTATATTCATTAAAGAATAATTCTTCATTCTAAATTTTGATTCTGTGACTTTAACAATTTTAAATAATTCCTAAAGTATAACACCACATTTGTATTCTTATGACTGGATTGTTTAACTCAGCAAAAATGTCATCTAGTTTAATTGATATTTTCACACACTATAGGTTTATTTTTGTTCTCAAGGATGTTATTTTACATTGTGTACATAGATTATATTTTGCTCCTTTGTTATTTCCTTGATGGCAACTTAATTTTATTTCCATGTGTGTAATTTTCTTCTAAACATGAGCATAGAAATTTACTTGCACTCTTGCTTTCAATTGTTGTAGGTTACCACAGGACCATATTCTTTGTGTGTGTGTGTGTGTGTGTGTGTGTGTGTGTGTGTGTGTATGTGTGTGTGCTTGCGCGGGGCCCAGATGTCAAATTCAGATGTTGTACTTTAGACGTTTTGTTTTTTGGTTGATTTATTTATTGAAATTTAATGTGTATGAGTGTTTTGTCTGCATGTACATAAGTGAACCGATGTCATGCAGGACCCAGGTCCTCTGCAAAAGCAGGAAGTGCTAGTAATCCCTGAATCGTCTCTTCAACCTCCAACTTGATTTTTGATCAGTGTTTCCCACTGGCCTGGTACTTAACAATTAGATTAAACTGGTTGGCCAGTGAGTCCCAAGGATTCCCCTCCCTCGGCATCTACAGTGCTGCAATGAAAAGCATGCTCCATTTCACCCTGCAGTTTTATGAGTCCTGGAGATTGAACTCAGGTACTTAAGATTGAGCAAGGAGCACTCAAATAACTGAGCTATCATTCCAGGTCTGCATCATCACAATATTTCTAGATATTTCATATTTTGGAAAGTCATACTAATCATCATAACATCTACATTATTTAAAAATCCACCAACTGTACAAAATGAATGCATTTTATTAGTACTGCATAGTATGTACGTATGTGATATTTACAACTATATACATTATATTATAATAGTTTCTAAATATAAATGCTTGTGTATATAAACATATAGATATGTTTAATTTTAGGTCATATATTAGGATAGGTAAATAATGTATCAGTATATTTCTGTACAAAGAATTAAGGTAGCATCCAATTCTATTATCCTGCATGTGAGTGTTTAGTGCTCACTTCGTTAAATGTTAAAATGACTAAACATTTCCCATGGAATTCTCTAGGTCCCTTGTCAAGACTTCTATGACAATACATTTAATAGTTAATACTTCGACTCCATTTGTCTGTATGTTTCTGTTTCTACAAGGTCCATCCTTTTATACATACTATAGCTTTGTTGAAGTGAGATTTAAAAATCAAGAAGTATAAAGTAATATGAATCTGAATTTCATTTTCAAGATTTGATTTTGTTTCTAGAATTTGTGTTACCAATGTTTTGTAGTTGTGATTGTGAAAACCTTCCAATTTTTCAATTAACTCACTTTCTTGTTCTGTTATTTTTGATGCTATTACAAATGGAATTATTTCATAGGTACGTTGAGACTAAATATCACTACTTGACATAAATGGAACCATGTTTGTGTGCTGATTTCTATACTACTGTGTTGCTGAGTTCACTTATTAATTTTCTTGAGGAGTTTTTATGGTTTACTATGTGGTCTACTGCCAGAGGTAGCATGATTAGTTCTTTTTTTATTTTTATGCATTTTATTTCTTTTCATGCTTAATTGCTCCAGGACAAACAACTAATGCTTCACTTCATTGAAATATACATAGTGTTTTCTCAAGATCAAAGAGGAATCTTTTCAATCTTTTACTCTACTATTGAATATGTTAATTCTCCACTTTCTAAGTTTAGATTTAAAACCTTTATTTTTATATTGTTTACCGAGTTGTGTATTAAAACTATTTTTTATTTATTATCTTTATTTTACGTGCTTTGCCTGCATTGTATGTATTGTATGTTTGCAATGCACAGGGAAGGCAGAAGAGGGTGCCAGATTCTCTGGAATTGGAGTTATGGATGGTTGTGAGTCACTATGGGTGCTGGGAACTGAACCTTGGTCCTCCAAAAGAGCAGCTAGTGCTCTTAACAACTGAGCCATCTCTCCATCCCAGAGTAGCGTTTTGTTTTGTTTTTTATCATGTTGTGTATCGAATTTTGGCAACTTATCTTCAATTGACATGTTCTCATGTTTCCTCCTCAAGCCTTTTAATATAGAATATTACACTAAGTAATTTTTATATATTGAAACATCTTCGCAATTGAGGAATACCAGTGGTACCTGGATAGTGATATTTAGTATTCATTTATCATGATTTTGGTGATCTGTTTGTAATAGTGTTCATAGTGAACATTGATATGTAATTTAATTTTTTATGGTATCCTTGGTTTTGTTAGCAGAGAAATGCTTGCTTCATAGGATGCATTATAACGTGTTATCTTCTCTATGGTTCTGACATAGTTCGAGGTTTGGAACAGTCCTCATTAAATGTGTGGTAGAATTCACCAGTGAAGCCATAAATTCCAGTTTTCTTTACTTTTTTTCCTAAGAGTGCTTTTGAATACTCATTTGGTCTATTTGCAAGCTGGGGGTATTTATATCTTCTGTTTCTTCATGATTTGCTCTTGATGATTTATATTTCCAAAAAATTATCTAGTTCATCTTGATTATCTAAATTCTTAATATAATTTTATAATGTGCCACAATACTCTTATACTTAATAATTTTTATATCATTTTAGTTTTTCATATTTTTCTTTCACACACACACACACACACACACACACACACACACACACACTTCCTGTAGTCCCAACTGGTCTGGAATTTGTTATATAAGCTAGTCTGGCCTCGATCTCACAGGGATCCATCGGTCTCTGCCTCGTGAGTCCTAGGACTAAAGAGGTGCACCCACACCTGGCGCATATTATATTCTAGATTTCTGTAATTTGGACCATCTCTCTTGATATAACTTTTAAATCAGTTTTTAATATTGTATTTCTCTAATTTTTTTAGGGAAAAAATGAAAAACAAAAACCCTAAATATACTTTGGTGAAAATATTTCATGTCATTTCTTGTAGGAATGTGCATAAGGTCACACATAGGTGCAGGAGTAAAGAGTTATATATAGAAATATGGTTCAGGGTGATTTAAAGGAGCATGGTTGAGGGATTATATATAAAAGTGTGTGTGAAGAATCATTTTTAAGAGTATGGACAATGGTTTACTGAGAGAAGAAAAGGTGAGCATGCATAAAGAGTTACTTACAAGAGCATGTGTGAGGGGTTTATTTAGAGCAGTATGGATAATTTGAAAGTAGATACAACATCAGAAAGTTACCTCATCATGGATGGTGACTCAGGAAACTCATCCCTGGAGACCCCTCAGAACTTACTCAGACTCAATATTGTATCATATCTTTATTGATACTGATGTGCATGTTCACTGCTCTGATATTCCTTTAAATTGCTTTAGTTTTATTTCCATTAAGTGTATTGTGCTTTTCATCTCCATAATTTATTTTTGGCTTACTTTTAGGCTTTTTCCACTTGGTTGATATCAATGTTTTGTATATATACATTTTGTAAATATCTTTCCATTTTCCTTTATTTCTTTGAACATTTTTTCTATCATGGTTTTGAAACATATTTCCAAAAGATCACTCATCAGGGCTTTACTGGAGCAGTTTCTATTCTGTTGTTTTATTTCCTTTGAGATGTATTTCCTGTTGTTTGTATACATTGAGATGCTTTTGTTGTTGAAAACTGTACCTTTCAATGTACCTTAGAGTACATTAGAGGTTGTTGTTTCTAAAGTTTGTTTGGTGAGTAAAAAAATAAATCCTTGTATTTCACATGCTATGAATAAGCTAATGTCAGTTTTGGTTGTTCTCTGGTCTTCTGTCTGCCTTTTCTTTTCCTCAGACATGCACAGACATTTCCTGCTTTTCTTTGTATGACTTTATTTGTGAATGATTTATTCTCTAGTATTTAGTTTCATCAAAACAAAAATAAGACAAAGTTGAAAATGGAAGCACTGGATGAATACCCTTAGAAAATGTGGGCTTCATTAATTTGGTTAACAGATCGCTAAAAAAACAGTGGACGCTGCACCTTCATCTCCAAATTGTACCATGGTGATCATAAGTAGAAACTTGAAGCTTAACACAAATCCATCACATACCGAAGAAACTGTCCTTGTTACCCCATGGTTTCCACAAACTAGGTACATGTTGCTCTAGCAAAATGCTGACATCTGCTTGTAATAGCTTTGGGGGATGAAGAAGCCACATTGCTGCTGTTAAAAGATGAAACAGAGCCAGCTACTGTGGCACACATCTTGGTCCCACCAACAGGTAGGCTGACAAAGGGGATTTCTTTGAGTTTGAAGCCAGTCTGGGCTACATGATGAGTTCAAAGCCAATTTAGGATGAATACCAAAATCTTGTCTAATATAAACAAAAACAAGAACTGAAATTAGACAAAATCAGCTATAATTGATACTCAATACTACACTAATTGTGAAAGCAATTTCATATACTTCAGCATTCCAAAATAATGCCATTTAAGACACTGTTCCAATAAAAATATCTACATTGGAAGACAGATTCTTATTTCTTTTCACTCTGCCATCATTAGAATTTTCTGTCTCTGTAGCACCTGGTCGCTAAAATCAATTTTCAGTTCTGTTAATTCTCTGCGAGATGTTATATCTTTTCTTTAATTTGCCCTGTCCCTCTGTTTTTTTTTTATTATTTTTATGACATATACTTTGGTATTTGGATATTGATATAGTGCATATAAGAATATTCAAGTCATATTTCATCCTCCTTATAGCCATTAATCTCATAATCATTGTACAGTGTTTATTTTATTTATATTTTGGGATTTTTTTATTTAAATATTTTATCCTTTTACTAGTGAAATTTTCCTTAGGCAATTTTTCTAATAATCCTTTTAGCTAGTAGCTTCTTTATCATCATGGTGTGTTGGAGGGGGAGTTGTGTGTGAGTAACGTCATTTCTAGTATCTGATTTATGCTTTTTCCTTCTAAAATGAGGTGTCTTTGCATTGTCCCATTTTATTAGTGTTTACTTCTCTCATCTGCCAGAGTCTTTCATCATTGCTGGTTCATAATAAGAATCAAAGACTAGGTGTCTGTTACTGTTCTCTCCAATGTACAGAAACACTGGAATGTGGACACTTTGAGGGAGATAGTCATGTCTAGAGGTAGAATTTTCTTTTGTGTGCCTAAGAATATCTCTCCCATTGTAACTAAATAATATTGATGCATGTTCTATGCTGTTTTATTAGTGCTAACTCAGGAAGCCAGAAGGCTTCATTTCTATATACTGACTTTTGTTTAGAGTGGGCTAGATCTCATATTTCTGAAGAAATACCTAACCTACAGATGTGAAATGGGACAAAATGGGAAGTATTAAAAAATGCACTACACTTCTTTCAACAGCATTTTAATCTGTCATTATTTCATAACCTTTGCCTCAGTGATGCTTCTAGTAACTGAAGATCTCATGTATTCTGTTTTGCTTCCTATGGCTAGATATCTTTTTGAGATGTGCTACTTCTCTTCTGACATTCCAGTCATTGTATTGATGTATCTTTTTCCTTTCAGTAATTTTATGAGTGTAATCTTTCTTGAATATATTTAAAGTAGCTTAAATGACATTGAGAACAGAGTACAATCAACTTTGCACCAAACATCTGACTCACTAATTTGGGTTATTTACAAAATGATGTTATTTATAACTAGTTCTAGAAACAAATTTGTGACTATATTGCAGTCAAAATTCAGATTTCTTTATGGCTAAATGATGATCTTATACAGTGTGATTGACATTTCTCCCCTACAATGGACATAGTGACATGATTTATTCTTAGAAAATTCTTATTAGTCATTCACATGATGGATCATCCTTATGTACTTTAATGATGTTCATTGTCTTGTGATTATTTCATAATGGACAGATATGATTTAGGGTGGAAGCCTTAGAAAATAAATTGACAACTGTTATGATTAATACTCGAATCCATACAAAATGTTCCCTGTAATTTCTTTATAATTTTAGGAATAAGAAACTTCTATAGAACATATTTAGTAAATGATGTTCCAAGGAGAAAATTGCAAAGTGACGCAGATAGAAATTAAAAGATCAGACACTGAAAATATGACATATTGGCAAGTAACTTAAATCTATCAAACTCTGGTGCCTGTTGTCCTGATGCTGACAATGAGAAACATAACTATACATATCACAGAATGTGGTCATATTAGAATTTTAGAGCTCAGATACAGAATTGAGCACTTCCTCCAATCTTCCATGATTGATTTCTTTATTAGACAACAGCAATGACTACATGCAGAATAGTATTTTATTAGATTATTAGTATACTACTTTAGAAGATTAGAAATTTATGCACAAACTATGTATTATATTTATTGTAAAAATTATTATGCTTTCTATCAAATCTAACAACCATGTTGTCCCTAACTCCATAGTTCAGTCAATAATATAAAGAAATAAAATTTTGTTGTAGAAGTTAGGTTATCCTACATATTTTATTTTGGATTTGAGTCATGGAGGAAGTATAAATTAAAATCATTAGGTTTTTGCTGCAATGAAGGCATTATACAGATTTTAATATGCAAATTTTCCACTTTCTATTTATCTAGATTATTTGAGGAAATCTTCCTGATGATATACACAATGACAGGTAAAATTATTTTAGTACTTTTTCTTTTACATATAAAAGTACAAGTGGGCAAGCTACACTATTTTGAGAAGCAAAATTTCTGGCTGGGAGAACATGTGACCACCACTGTTGTCTGAAGTGTATTTCTTTTGCTCATATGTTACAAAATTGTTTTGATAATTTCCAGGCTAAGAGAACTATTAAAGCTCAGTATAAATCCAAGATGGTAAATATGTAAGAAAAATAATTTCCTTTCAGAAAATATGGAATTACATTGAAAATTTTTCAGGGTTAAATAGAGCCAAGACACTGTTACAGCAAGCTCCAATTTCATAGGCACTCCAGAGAGCTTCAAGTCCTCAACATACAATGAACATGAATAGGAAATGACCTAGCATTTTGCAGAGACACATATCAATATTATTTGAATGAAAATAACTTATTGGATTCTTCATATTGCCTATTAACTCTATTATTTCTCATAAATTATGTTTTGTATGTTCACAAAAACACTGTAAGGCAGTGCTCCAAAAACAAAATCAAGAAAAAGAAAAAAAAATACAAACATATTCAAAAGAATTCGCTTATGTTTTCTATTACCAAGCATCTACTGAAGTTATATAGTTTTAATTTTAGATAAGTTTGACATTATTAGTAAAAATAGAAACATATAAAGTATCATATGCCCGATTTACCAATGAATCAATAAACAATTTGAACAACAACAAAAACATATCTAGCATCATAAGCAATAAAATAAAATTAAATCCTTGAATTGAAGGCAAAAGATACAGGGATGATGAGAAGGCTGGTATTCTGCCAGCTATCAGAAGAAACCCTTGAACACACAGTGGGAAGAGTGAAGGTGGGAAAAAAAGAGCAGAACAGAAATTTTTCATAAATTTGCATTAGAATAATGCAATAGTAATGTTTTGTTTTATTAGACACGAGCAGATGGAGCAAAATAAGAAGGGATTTAGGAAGTAAAACTTTTAGAATAATGAAATAGAATCTATTGAAAATGAATTCAATTGGTAATGGATAAAAGATATTCAGATTTCATAGCAGGATTTCCATCCTGGAATCTAGGGGGAGAGAAGGACCTGTTTTCTAGTAAAGTCTCCATTTTTAATTGATTGCATGAATGAGTATATGAGGATTCAATGATATGTCCCTCGGAATTAAATGTAGATTTGCAAGTTTGTAGTGTACGTTGCTCTTGATAATATAAGAGTAACTCAGTGATTAAGACGAGTACAACATTAAGTGGAATGAACATTAAAAGGTATAAAAATGACCCCAAAGAGAAATCACAGACGGAAAGAGAAAACCAGGAACATGCAGCCCTATAATTCAAAGAGGGGAAGAACATCAAAATGGAGATATTATTAAGTGGAAAATATTGAATTACTAAGAATGTAAAAGAAAAGAAGCATGTAATCATGTCTTTATATTTGAAAGGAGTTCTAGAAATGCTGAAAGATCTATTCAAGACTAAGTAAACTATCAGGAAGGCACAAGGCAATGAGAGCTTGAATGTTCGAGAAAACAGAGTGGAAAGGGGAATATCCATGACCTGCACTGCTGAAGGCTACAGAGACCTCTCATTTTTCCTGTGTTATGCATATGATGAAAACTGCTCTGAAATGTCCTTCCCAATGAAAACAACCAATCAGCAGTTTTCTTTACATAGTTAAAAAATCTGTTTCATTGTTTCAATGCAGAACACTTCAGCAATTTTAAGATATTCTTTTTTTTTTCTACATTTTAGAATCAGTAGAAGATTGATCTCGTAAGGTATCACCACGTCGTGGTTTGATTGGAGTAATTACTCTTTTCCGAAGTGGTATAGAATAATGACAGTTCACAAGGAAGAAGAAGCAGACTTACTTAAAAGCAGCTGACTTCTACAATTTACAGATATTCATCATTTAGATAAAAAATATCACATTAACAATTATTCATCACATTTACAGATTTAGATGCCAAGAGCATGACTGAAAAGTTGTTTAGACTTCTGTTTAATTCAAAATAGGAAGTTATTGGTATACACCCCACTACTTATATATTTCCTAATGATTAAATGTACTTTATTTTTGAAATATATTTGTTTGAAAATTTAAGTGCTTATGATTTAATTCAAATATTAAAAATATTAAAAAGTAATATCAAGAAACTCCTGAATGTTTGGTCATATCATGTACCAAGTGAGTTTCATACACAAAAATATACTATCTAAAGCTCTGAAAATACTGAGAAACAATTCTCTTATAAAATATGAGTTCTTGTACTTAATGCATGAATTGACCCTCAACAGCCCTTTTGTTGTCCTGTGTTTTCTTTTTTATTTCATTCATTTCAGAAGTTTACAGCTTATAAGACCTTAAACTAAAAATTTTCCAAAACTGGGATTTGGTGCGACATCTGTTATTGTTGACTATATACTTTAATCTTTTATAACATCAATTGGGTAAAAGCCCTCATTTAATTAAGAGGTGCTACATTAATAAATGTGACATGCTGGTGAATTTAAATTGAACATGCCATGAATATTGTGCCCTCATTGATAGCAAGAAAACAGAAAATTAATCGGCTATATAACTTGCTATCATAATAAATCTGCATTCCAAAGCTGGATATTGAATACATTTAATGATGATCAATTAAGTGCTACAAACTTTTGGAAATTTAAATCATCACTTCCTCAAATGCCAGGTGTTTTATGATGTAAGAAAGAGCCATCGAATAAAGGCATATGTTAGTATCTACCCAAATAATAATTTATATTACATTTTCTGTAATTAAATTAATCATTGTAAATAAAATGAAATTAGTAAATCCCAGAACACATG
>NW_008342282.1:3839421-3850978 GCF_000622305.1 Nannospalax galili | reverse complement strand
ACAAAATCAAAGGTGATCACTTTAAGTCTAAATCTAAATTCTCAATAATGGATAGTCAAATTTTGGAAGCTAACATACATTTCTAAAATTTGGAGTTAAAATTTAATACATTTTTCTTTAATGTATTAACAAATAGAATAGTTCAGATTCCAGGTTATTGAAGGCATAATTGAGAGAAAAAAAATCGTTCTTTTAGAACCTACTTCGCAGTGACAATAAAACATGTTGATATCTGTATCACTGATTTAGTAAATAATAAGACAACTATCACTTGAGAAAAGCAGTTTGACAACTGATAGCTCATTATTATATATGACATACATGAAAAATTATTTTATTGCGGGCTCCATGAGAAAGAAAATGTCATTAGATCACAAACCCTGAGCATAAAAATCAATCAATAGTTTGATTTAGGAGAGTTTTGTCTGTGGTTTTTAACCATGGATAGGCAATCATCACAAAAACAAAATGAAAGATAAATGGATCTTATCAAGTCATTTCCATTTTTTCCTTTCTTTCACTAATGAGCTTACTACCATACAACTGAAAACAACTACACAAATATCAAATTCAGAAAGAAAGGAAGACAGTTATAATTACGGATTATAATATATATTTGTTCCTGCTTTTTTGGGGAAATTCCCTCGTTACGTTATAATGTTTGCACTTAGGAACATCACCATAACTTATATTGTTGTGTAAAACCTACTCTTAGGGGCCATATTTGATGTCTTAAATTCCCTCAATGTGACTTTCAGATCATGAGCTCCATAAGTACTCACCATACTGTCTTTCATAAATGAATGTTAAAGAGAAAACATGAAACTAGCTAGCCTTAAATTTTCTTTCATTCCTAAAGGAAGAAACACAGGTATATAATAATTCTTGCTATCAAATATAAATATAAATATATATACATTACCCACTTTATTTCTTTAAAGCTTTTTTGTTGTCATTGTTTTTGTTTTTGTTTTGTTTTGAATAATAATAGCTTGGCATGGTGGCACATACCTTTAATGCCAGCACACTTTGGAGGCAGAGGCAGGCAGATCTCTGTAAGGTCAAGGTCAACCTAGAAGCATGGTCTATATAGTGAATTCCAAGCCAATTGTGGCTACAAAGAGACCCTGTCTCAAAAAGATAAGAAAGAAAGAAAGAAAGAAAGAAAGAAAGAAAGAAAGAAAGAAAGAAAGAAAGAAAAATAGAAAATGATGGCAGCTGGACATGTGTTCTGTGTTTAAGAGTGCTTCCTGCTCTACCAGAGGACTCAAATTCAGTTCTATCACCCATGGTCAGTAGCACACAACCATCTATAACTCAGCTCCAAGGAATCCAACACCCCTTTTCTGGAATCTACTGACAGCTGTATGCACATGTACACACACACACACACACACATACACACACACACACACAAATTTAAAATAGTAAAAAATAAAACTTTAAGCCGGGTGTGGTGCTGCACACCTGTAGTCCCAACACTTGATCATAGTCCCTATCACCCAACTCCTCCCAGATCCACCCCCACCTCCCTATCCATCCAATTTCATATTCCTTTATTTATTTATTTTTATATTATCCTTTTAGTACAGTCCAATTCTTGTTGAACAAATACCCTTGGGTACGGAATGTGCACTGAAGCATAGTTGTCCTAATAGGCTCCACACCCTTAAAAGCTAACTGACATTACTTTTTCATGCAGCTACCAAAGCAAATACCCAAATTCTTCAGCTAGACATAGAACTTGTGCCTGTACACTGGGATTTTTGTCTGGCTACAACTGGAGTAGGTCTTGTGCATGTTATTGCAATTGTGTGAGTTCAGATGTGCAACTATTGTAATGTTAAAATATGTCTTTCTTGTGGTGATCTACCATCTCTGACTTTTACAATTTTTCTGTGTCCTCTTCCTGGATAATCTCTGAAACTTGTGGAGAGGGGCGTGAGCAATTAAATCTGAGTACTTTAGTCTCTCATGATCTGCATAATGATCACTTGTGTTTCTCTGTGTCAACTGCCTTTTATGGCAAGAAGATTCTCTGAAGAGGTAAGATGCACTAATCTATGGGTATAGCAATAACGTATTAGGAGTTGGTTTAAACTATGTCCATTTTGTACACTATTAGTAGCAGATTCCCCATCCCCCCAGGGTACATGACCTCTCTGACTACATGTTCTTATGTGTTCTGTCTCCTTAACTGGGTCTTAAAGCAAATCAGTTGGTGGTCAGTTATTCCCATAATATTCTTGCCACTACTGTACTAGTGGGCATATCTTGCAAAGCCAGTATTTACTGTAGTTCAAAAGGACTCACAGCTGGGTAAAACTGATGAATATTTTTCTTTACACAGCAGCTTCAAGCACTAATGAGTAGGGATGGAGTCAGTAGGGATGAAGCTTCAAGGACAGTGTAATAGTTATTTTTCTGCTCTGTGATAGAAACACTGACCAAAGAAACGTATAGAAGGAGGAGCTTATTTGAGCTTACATAGAGTTCCAAAGGGGCAAGAGTCTCCTATGGCCAGGAGGCAAGGCTGCAGAGGTAGCTGGAGGAGGAGTGGATAAGTTCTCACATCTTCAAGCAGGTAAGAAAAATAAGACAGCAACTACACATCCTGATTAAGCAAGCTTTAAGAACTCTCTAAGTCCGGCCCTCCAGATGTGCTTCCTGCATCATAGCCACACCTTCTAAGACCTCCCAAATAGAGTTACAAACTGGGATCAAAATGTCCAAATACTTGGAACCTATGTGGGATGCTGTCACGGTGCAGTGACCACAGTCCAAGCATGAAAGGCTTGGGGACCCCGATGGATAGAAATCAGAACGCAGGGGATGCAGAGGCTTGTGTGCCAGTGCATGTTTATTTTGAACTAAAGCAAGCTCATATAGAAAGCAGATCTGGAATAACCAAGGAATTACCAATGATACATTACCAACAGAAAGTAACCAAGGAATAACCAAGGATACGTTATGTTACAACCAAGTATACATTACTTCACCAACCGAAACTCACACAACGTTTACAGTTTCTAAGATTCAGCTACATAGTATTTATAATATCATAGATATAAAGTGAACTGCTGGTGATTACTCTTAGCAACTACTAGAATCTATTATTACTATATAGAAACCAAGCTTACAGTGCTGAGAAACTCTGGTGTCCATGAACTGAAACAGAACTCTTCAGTTAGGCTTCCTAGACTACTAATTAATCAGGGAAACATAGCCTGTCAACTAAGACCACAGAAGCAAAGAGCAGGGAAAGTCCCAGGGTGGAAGCATTCTTCCTCCAATTCTAAAGTCAAGCTGTGCCCATAATAGCTCCCAATATTTCCCCATTTTCATTTGATATAACCTCAGGTAATGCCATGTCCAAAGTGGAAAGACCATGCCTGTCTTAGGTTGTCCTCTGCTCAAAGCCTTACCCATCATAGGCACCCAGCTTCTATCAGCTACGCCCCATCTTAGGTTGGTTTTTCCCAGAAGATCTTACCCTTCTTTGACTACCGGCCTCGGCTAGGGTAGGGAGCATAATTTCATATCATGTACAATAGCCTTGACTTGACACAAGAATTTTAACTAATATCTGGTATCCTCTTCCAAGCTTCAGGCCATGAATCACTCAGGTCTTGACAATTCCCCTTTCTTTATTATTTTTATCTAGATTTTCCTTTTTCAAATGGAGGGTGGACAAGAGATCTCAGCACTTTTTTTTCCGAGCTTCTCGGTTCAAGCATCGGAAGGCACATCGACCTCCTATAAACAATATGCAAAGAACAATTATCAAGGTTACTAAAGAAAATCTAGAACTATGTATTATACTTTGAATCCATCCTCGAGGATTGAGACCAGAAAGAGAATTTGCTAAAGTAGTAGATACCTAATGAATAGAACTAGCAGAAGGTATTTCTTCTGAAAATGCCTCATATATTTCTTCCTGAAATTGCATTTCATTAAAAGTTACATTATCCATTTTGCCTTGAATATAAAATTCTATATTTTTCCATTCATGTTCTGAACCATTATATTTATATGGAGTAATATAAATCTGAGTAGAATTCCAATCACATACAAATTATATAGCTTTCTGCAATTCCATTAACTTATTTCCCAACCAAATCAAACACATAGTTTTCTGCAATTTCATCAACTTGTTTCCCAACCAATGAAGTCCCCTTAAAAAGCAAAAATTTCTTCTTGAAATCATGAATTAATTTGATTCTGATGTATCCAAAGTTTATGAGAATCATCATGCCAACGTTCAATAAAGTCTTGCGTTTGAACAGATTTCTGAAGTGCCACACCAGCAGTAGTAGCCATAGCAGCTAAAGCGATGAGTCCCAAAACAGTAGCAATAATCAAGCCAATCGTGCTTTTGCTTTGCCATAACAGTCTTTTGAAAAATCACAGAATCAGTCTTTGTATAGGACTGCTTTCCCAGGAATGATGCATTTTCACAGGAATCCATAAAAAAAAATTGTTGCGTTAAAATCATGCCTAATTCAAAAGATTGATTAAAAGACATAGAGTTATTAAGACAAGTATACAAATGACAATTTTGACAAGTTAAATTCATCTCCTATATAACTATGTGTCCTATCAATATCTCTAGAGGGAAGAGTACACAAGCTGTAATATCATAATTTTTAACTTTAGTAAAATCATAAAATACTTTGTCATAAGTAGGAGCAAAAGTACCATCAAAGATTTCCACAGGCTTAAGAGCAGCTAACAATTCCCAAATATGTAATTGAGGAGAATATAACGTTTGTCTTAATCTCATCTGAGGTTGAGGATTAGCTATTCCTCCATCTGCCCAAGCTATATGATTAGCACTATTAAACTTATCTTTCATAGGAACAATATTTTTTAGATTACACTATAAGGTAAATTCCTTGTAATCCTTACATTTTTTAAAATCAACTTCCTAAAGGACCCCAATCAATCCAAGTATGATTCTGAGACCTATAAACCTGTCTTTTCGATCCTCTACAATTTTTCCAAATTAAAGATTTTCTTTTAAATATCTGATCATAGGAAAAACTTTCACATTCTGAGATAGCTGGGTCACCTTTGTCCTCATACTCGGTCCAGTTAGGACCTATAGACTGAGAAGAAAGATGTACCACAAGTTGAAAACCATGCCAGATACCTCCTGGAACAACCCAACTCTGCTGTCTTATAGGATGGCAAGGAGGTGCTCCAAAGCACATAATATCAGAAGATACAAGTTTAGTATAATTAAAAACAATTCCTTCTTCATTAGGAAAATCTGGCTGACCTGTTCCATAAAGTCATGACAATATATTCATAGGAAAACTTGTAACCACTATAGTAGGTTTCTTCCAAGCATAGGGATGGAGGAGAGGGGGATTAGGTACATGAGCCCAATATATTACCTCAGTTTCAGCAGCAGAGGTGGAAGTAATCAAAGCACACAAGGCTAAGAACAGATTTTCCAGAGAAGGTCCCTTTCCTGATTGATTAACACCAGGTCGACCCTTGAAAGTAAAGGTTTTCAACTGACCCAAGTCGAAAATGATAACTTCCTCTGATAACACCGAAGTTTACTGGTCAGTGATAAAGCCCCAAAACAGATCCATCAGCCGGTATGCCAGGAAGAGACTACATTTCCTATAGAAACAAAACCGTACCCTCTGCCTGGTGTTAGTAGCTTTCCTGGTACCCAGTCTTGGAATTCTCCTGACATAATCCAGACATTTACCAGGTCAGGTGGAAGTGATGATTACTGTAAAAAATACTTATCTGCATGAAATAAAACTTCACCTTGGGGCAAATTTTAAAAATTCATAAGAAACAAAATCTACAAAATCTATAAGAAACAAAATCTAATCAAATTAATAATAAAAAAATCTCATAGAAGTCCTAAATTAATAATTAACAAAATATTGTATAATAATAAACAAAATCATTAATAATAAACAAAATCTCTAATAACAATAAATGAAATCTCTGATTAATAACTGATTAACAATCATTTGTGATTCTGTATCTAAGATTCTAAATTTCTATGATTTGGTGTATAATTCCTTCCTTTTAATTTTTTAATAATGCATATTAATATATCTATAAGTATACTTTATTATAAGTTATCTTAGAAGATTATATTCTAGTAAGATGTTTAATATATTAATTAGTATGTTTTATTATAGCTTATTTTAGAAGATTATATTTTATTCCAATTAAGGTAAATAATTTTATGAAATTCCAGAAATTTTCTACATCATCTGTTAGTATAAGCAGAAGTGTTGTGTTTAATGGTATTTGGAAGTTCCATGGCAACAAAACAATCTAACAATAGGACATACTCATTCAAACAACCACATTCTACTGCAAGGCCAGTAGTTACTGTAGCTCAAAGGAGTCACAGCTGGAAAAAAATAACAAATACTTTTTTGGGCATGGCAGCTTCCAGCAGTAACCAGTAGGGATAGACTCAATAGGGATGAATCTTCAAGGTCAGTATCAGCTTGATTTCTCCATGGTAGTTCTATGACACACATACATAGTGTCTTTACCAATTGGGCCTTATTTTCAAGTTTTGAAAGGTATTCAAAAATAATAGAAATAGTCTGTAATGTTTGGAAGTTTATGGGAGGACATTGTCACTCGACTCAAAGGGAGGTAACCCATTCTGGTTATTGATGTTTTATTTGCTAGAATCTGGTATCTAGTTGGGGTATTGTTCCTTCATTTTATATATGTATATATTTTAGAGAGCTTTTGTAGTAATAGGTTTCCATATGGAATTTTTTCCAAAAGACATGTAGATTTATTATCCCTTCCAATATCCCTTCCTCTTCTCTGCCCTCCTTCCTGTTTCATTATTCTCGTCATCCTTTTATAACACTGTTTTCAGACTCACTTCCCATGACATACTACCACACCTTCCCCTTCCCAATTGTCCCTTACTATCTTCCTAAAGTCTATAGGTTTTCTAAATGAAACACACATCTAAAGAGTCAAAGCTAATATCCACATATGATAAAAGCATATGATGTCTGATTTTCTGTGTCTGGGTTACCTCACAGAAGATGATTGTTCCCAAGTCCATTCATTTACTTGAACCTTTCATAATTTAATTTTTAATAGCTAGATATTATTCCATTATGTAAATGTAGTGCATTTTTATTAAACATTCATTAACTGATGGACATCTGGGCTGTTTATATTTCCTGGCCATTGTGAATGGAGCAGCAGTTAACATGGATGAGCAGGTATGTTTATACTATGTATGTCATTTTTTGGGCATATACCCAAGAGTGGCATAGCTGGATCTTGTGGTAGATCTTTCTAGTTTTTTGAGGACCCTCCACCCTGACTTCCACAGTGGCTGCACCATTTTCACTTGCACCAGAAGTGAAGATGTTTTACCTTATCTCCACACACAGGCAAGCACTGATTGTAATTTGTTTTTAATTTTCATCATTCTGACTGTGGTAAGATAAAATCTCAAAATAGTGTTAATTTGTATTTCCCTGATGGCTAAGAATGGTAAACACATTTTAAGTGTTTCACAGTCATTCGTATTTCATATTTTGGGAACTTTGTTTAGTTCCACGCCCCCCACTTTTTCTTTTGGTCTTCTTGAGACAGGGTCTCTCTGGAACTCACTATGTAGTCCAGGCTGGCCTTGAACTCACAGAGATCTGCCTGCCTCTGCCTCCTGAGTGCTGGGATTAAAGGCGTGCACCACAACACCCAGCTCCTGCCCTATTTTTTAATTGGCTTGGTTGTTTACTTAATGTTTATTATTCTGAGTTCCTTACATATTCTACAAATTAACCCTCTGAAAGATGGTAGCAGATAAAGATTTTGCCCAATCTGTAGTTTGTCTGTTCAATGAAATGGGAGCATCTTTTGCTATACAAAAGCTCTTTAGTTTCATATAACCTCATTTGGCTGTTTTAGTCTTAAATTTTCTATTATATCATGGTGGTGTTCAGAAAGCCCCTTTCTCTGTCCGCAATATTTTTATGAAAAGAATAATAAGTGCACATTAATTATAAGTTCCTTTATCTAATGTGGGAGACAGGCTTGAGTCTAGGGTGATACTGCAACTGTCAGGGTCCAGGAATCCTGGCTCTGTAATCTGAAACCCAGTATGCTGATGAGGCATCCTACCCTCTATTCTGTGATAGGACGTTAAGTCTGTTAGGATAATAGGATGATGCTAATAAGGTATCCTACTTGCTGTACTGTGATAGGATGCTAAACCTGTTATGTTAATGAGGTATCCTACTTGCTGGGCTGTGATTGGACCATTAACCCTATATAAGCTTGTGCCTTCCTGCAATAAAGCAGACCTGTGTCACTGAACCTGGTCTCCTGTGTCTGAATGTGGCTCCACTGACATAGTCTCCTCACCAGCCCTGGGGTCCGGGACTGGGCAGAAGCAGCAATGATAGGAGGCAGCAAAGGGCAAGCAGAAGAGCTGCCTTAGCACTAGGCGAGCAGAAGAGTGGCCTCAGCCCAGGGCGAGTGGAGGAGCAGCCTCGACACCCATGAGAATGAAGGAGCAGCCACCGCTGGCGGTGACCGCAGTTGGCGCCCAACTTAAGGCTCAAAAAGCCTGACCCCATGAGGCTGTACCAAAACCCCCTTGCCAGTGACTCTTTCATGGGTGCTCGCCGCTTTCATTCTCCTGTGCTTCTTCTTCTGGCTCGCAGTCTTCAGTTTTGCATGTCATTCCTGTCTCTGCTGATCATCTCCCCGAACAGCTCCTGAGTCTTCATGGGTACGTCTTGCAGGGTGAGTGACCTCCAGTATGGGGAATAGTCATCCAGCTGCTGCCAGCCCCCATGCTGCTGCACTGGTTTCTCTCCTCAGGAGTAGGCAAATTAGAGTAATAGAGGAGGTAACTAAGGTGCTAGCTCTTGCTCCTTAGTTTATAGATTCCTGCTGTTGGGATCTGGAGCAATGGGCTCTTGTGCTACTCATGGCCAGAAAGAGAGAAGAAGGGGAGGGGCATCCATTATCTGGGCTGTTCTACCTCATTATGACTATGCCATTCTGGCTTCACTTTGGAGAGTTCCCCCGATGCCCCTGCACAGAATAATCTCATACTAAAAAAACATAAACAAATAAAGCAACAGGATAGTGGGGACAGCTTGTCCCAGGAGTTTCAAGTCAAAACCACACTAACTGATTTTTCTTATGATGCGGAAACGATGACTGCTGATAATGAGGTAAAAAATGAGGAATTACGATACAAGGGTCCCCCTGATGAAAAACAGGAAGATTGCCCCTGCCCCACCATTTTGGGGGGGGTGGCTACCCTCCACCATCTTGTATTGGTTTTAATGAAAAAAGGAAGTTAAGGCAGCCTCCACTCTGCCATTACAGGGTGATGGCTACACTAGCTCTAAGGAAGTCTCCCCCCAGTCCATCTACCCCTCCCTTCCAGAGGAGGACTAGAAGCCCCTCCCACCTAGGCTCCTCTCCTATGATACAATGGGTGATTTTCCACAGTTTTTCCCCATTACCGTCAATCAGGGACTACAGAACCCTAATGTCTGGAATCCATATTATCACGATACTTTAAAAAAGCTGTGTAAGGTAGCCATTGAGGATGGGATTCATTACCCTTGGTTTGGTCAGCTATTACATACAATCAGCCATGCGGCCAACATCCCCTAAGATTGGTAGAATATTGCCCATGCCTGTCTACAGGGAGGTGATTTTCTCTTATGGAAGGCTGCTTATTAGGACAAATGAAAACAAGAGACAGAGTGCAATAGAAATGCCAATGTTCAAAACATTGGGTTTGACACCTTGGCAGGGCATGACACTTTTAAAACCCCATAAGCCCAGGAACAGGAACTTCCTTGCTACTTTGAATAAGGGTGGCTTTGCACGCCAAAGTATGCCAACTCATGAGGATACGAAATTGACCAGATTGATACAAAAAAAAAGGTGAGCCTTTCTCTGACATTGTTAAAAGGTGCCAACAAAGCATTAATAGGAAAATCATCCATTGGGGGGGGCCACAGATTCTTTGCTCAAGGATCTTGTGTATGAAGGCTGCTCTACCAAGTGTTGCTACGCCGTAGGAGGTGTTAGACACAAGGATGTCTCTGAATGGAATCTGGCCTGTCGGGATTTGGAGGCTGCTCAAGTTCATGCCACAGCTCATGCTGAGACACTGGCTGCTCACCAGCCAGAGGCTGAGACAGACAAGGACAAATGTTGGGTTTATGGAGGACAGGCTCCTTGGTCTCACACCTGCCCTAACAAATCTGGCAGGTAGATGTTACTTCCTTTGGCAAACTCAAAAACATCCATCTTATTATTGACACCTGTTGTTAATGCAAGGGTGAGGCTATGCTTGTGTCTTTCCAGATAATCTTCCAGCCTCCGTCTGGATCCTGGCCTGGAACCTGTGATGGAAAACCTCCATCCACAAACACCAACCCTGGAGATGGCAGCCCTAACCCTGGAGGAAGCAGCACACCTCTCAACCACCAAAAGACCAATGTCACAAACAACGAAAGCCACCAACCTTGGGAGACCTCAAACATCTCTCTCCACAAACAGAGACATTAGCTAAGCTAAGTCCTCCATCCAGAGGAAAACCTTTGTCTATGTTCCATATTATTTATGTTATCAGTATTATTAACTCCCAAGCTCTAGCAACTCTTGTTAACCCCCACTAACCTGTCAACCTAACTTGACAGATTATTAATGTAGCCAATGAAAAGGAGGTAAATTCCACAAAAAATTCTACACTCTCTGGCCAATGGTTCCGTAAACTATAAATGTACAATGCTCCTGTCTGCCTTAGCTGTTCCCCTTATTATACTAACACTTCTGATTTTTGGACCCTGTATTGTCAAGGGTCTACTTAATTTTGCTAAAACTCATATTTCTCTGGTTCAGTTAGTTGTTGCCCCGCCTCCAGATCTTGCCAGGCATGTCTCTGCAAACAAGGACCCACTGTTCCTTGCCCTTACCAACCTATAATTGGCCTCTGATGGTTTTCAACAAATTCTTAACCCCTGAGGAGGCCTTTAAACAGGCTAATACTGGTTGTACTGCCTCTCCCTCTGCCAAACCACACAAGGGGCCCACGCTTCAAGGGCTGGTAGTCAATGACGGGTAAGATCCCAAAAGACAGGACAACCTAAGACAGGCACAGTCCATTATGTTGGGTGACCCCTGAGTTGGGGACAACAATGCCAAGGCAAAGAATCTCAACTCCCACTGCTTGCCATGGAGTTCATACAACCTACTGCATCTTGAGGGAGGGGGCTCTTGATACAATGACCCCATGAGCCGTTGTACTTTGCATTGATGTATCTGGACTGATATCAATATGCTATATACCTCACTTTTAAAAATAAAAAAAGGAGAAGATGTGGGAGACAGTCTTGAGTCTAGGGTGATATTGCAACTGTCAGGGTCCAGGAATCCTGGCTCTGTAATCTGAAACCCAGTATGCTAATGAAGCATCCTGCCCTCTATTCTGTGATAGGACGTTAAGTCTGTTATGCTAATAGGATGATGCTAATAAGGTATCCTACTTGCTGTACTGTGA
>NW_008342282.1:3796528-3839067 GCF_000622305.1 Nannospalax galili | reverse complement strand
CTTTTTATTTGAACATATATATTTAAAGAGAAACTTTATACACACCGAGTATTAATATATCAATTCTGATGGATGGACAGTAGTTTGCTTACATTTTTTAGACTTTAATTTGTACATACTTTTGACCCATAAAAATTTATGCTTGAGGGCTGGCTAGAAGGCTCAGTGGGTAGAGGTACCTTCCAGTAAGTTTCACCATTTGAGTTTTAAACCTGGAATTTTTGTGGTGGAAAAAGAGAGAGAATCCCAGGAAGGTGTTCTTTCACCTCAACAAGGGTACTATGTCACATGCAGAAGCACATGTATGTACACACACTATTAGTACATAAAATGTATTAAAAATTTCAAAAGAAATTACATCTCCTGAAATAAAGTCTTCTTCAAAATTACACACACACACATACACACACACACACAAACACACATATAATCTAAGGAATCTTGTGTTTAGTCATAAAACAAATTTCCAGTTGACAATATTGAAAATCCTTCTGCCCATTAATATTTTCATATCACATATGAACCACAGGAAATGGAATTATAGCTTACATGATATGAATGACAATTTCACCCTACCAGTTTCTTAAGAGTGGATATTTCAAATAATAATGAAATGGCAAAAAAACAAAATGGTCAAATATCTCTGGCACTGGAGATTGATATAAAATTCTTCTGATGCTACAGAAGCAATATGTATCATTTCAAATATTTTTGAACCAAAGTTAAATACTAATTTGCATTTGGAAGGATATGAGCATTGTACATGTTGACAAGTATTCTACATAGACATCTGCACACTATAACATGAAAAACAGATAATATTAAAAACTTACAATTTGATTAAAATGTTACATATTTGAATTGAAAAATCAACATTTTATCAGTGTGCCTTCCACCAAGATTAGTAAGAATTTACACACTGTAGTCTACCTCTTGTCAGGATCAGAGCAAGAAATCCTCTGTATTATGAACAACATAGTAAAAGCATGAAAGAATGTGCTTCTCTATAGCAAACCAGAAAAAAAATTGTTATGACTATATAACAAGATTCAATGAGCTATCCTATATACCCAAATTTTCTTTAGAGCAGAGAAATTACTTCAAATTTTCTACTTGAAAATATTATTTGAAAAAATAAAAGATAAATTTCATTTGAGATGCACTAATTAGAAGAGGTGAGGTTTGGAAATGAAGCAAGCACAATATGAAAACTAGCTGAAATGAGAAACTTCGGGATGAATAACACATCAAACCATCAAACTGAAAGCAATCAGGTGGAATGGATAATTCCCAGTCAGTATTCTCCCTGAAGCAGCCAGCTATTTCTTATATCATATCAAATCAAATTAGAAAGGCAGTTCAACACACCCACAAGAGGGATCCTGAGTAAAAGCTGATCTATAAAAATATTTGATACAGGAGCTTGTGGCTCAGATCTTGTGTCACTAAGGTTCAATGGAAAATATATTTGAAAAGGTGTTTTCCTGCTGGGACTATACTTACTCCCCAGAGTTTCTGTTCTTGAGGCAAACTGGGGCCTCACAAAGTTTAAAAAGATATCATCTATAGCTGGGCAATATAAATCTTCCATTCCAAAATGTATAAACCTGAAAGGCCAACAAATGCATATTTCCTTATAGTAGGTAGTAAACAGTAAAAAAAGAACTGGCTGATGGAAACTGGAGTGAAGAGGTGGCATGATCAGACACTACTTAAAGATCCATCCTACTCTACACTTGCAAGAAGGTCAAGTTCCACATGTTTTGGAACAGGAGGAACTTGAGCAAAGTTTAGCTAAATCACATTAGTATTTTCTAGAAATTGGTCACCATAGAAAATATGAAAATTCTCTAAACACAGTAAATATTAAATAATTAACTTGGTAAATATTTACATCCACCATTAAAATATCTTTTAAAAAAATTGTTTCTTCAAACAATTTTTTAATCAGAAAAGTAAGCAGGTAAAGATCCTTACCACCAAATCTGATGAGTTCAATCTCCAGGATGCACATGGTTGAAAGAATAATCTCTCTAAAGTTGTCTTCTCTCTCTCTCTCTCTCTCTCTCTCTCTCTCTCTCTCTCTCTCTCTCCCACACATACACATAAACACACAATTAATAAACAAACTGTAATATATTTTTAAAAAATCAAATTAGGCCTGGTCTCAGTAGGTAAAGATACTTGCTGCCAAGCTCAATGACCTAATTAGTTCCAGAAACACATTGAAAATTGGAAGGAAAATAAAGCTCCAGAAAGATATCCTCTGACCTCTACATATGTACTTTGGCATGCATGTCAACTCAGACTTATCATGCACACATGTACAAAAAATTCTTAAATTTTTAATTAAAGTAAATTTTAAAAAGCAGAAGCATTTATTATTTTGTCAAAATTTCTCTAACTTGTATGAGATAGCACTGATTTAATGAAGATAACTTCCCTCAATGTACAAGTAAATGGTTGTACTAAAAGAAATGGTTGTGTAATTTTTAAAAAAGGATCTATATAACCAGCTATTAAGAAAAGTATACGGGGGACTGGGACATGCCTCAGTAGTTAAGAACACTAACTTCTCCTGCAGAGGAACTGGGATCAGTTCCCAACACTCACCTGGTTGCTAACAATGGTATATGACATCAGTTCTAGGGTATCTGACACCTGCATCTGGCCTCAGCAAGCATTGCACATATACAGCATACATTTTTACACATGCGGGCAAAATATTTATACACATGAAATAAAAATAAATAAATAACATTGAAACACAATAAAAGCATAATCAAGTAAAAAGGGTTTGATTCCATCTTTTTTTAAGAAGAATTTTAAGAAGAAGCATTTCATTACAGCTTTAACATTCTCAATAACAATTTCCAGAGCAAAGATACATCTTTTTCAAAAGTGGCTATAAATTTTTCACAGTTGAATTAGTACAGTTATACAATATTGAACTCAGTATAAACCCTGTAAGACATAAAATTGAATGAGTTTTTAACTTTGAAAAATATCCCCATTTCATTTTAAAATATACTGTTTCTTACACAGAGACATTGTATTTGTTAATAACACTTAGATGTTGGCACATGTATCTCTAATCTTTATGTATCTAATTATGACTAGTCATAGTCCATTTCACTTGGATCCTTGGCACCGGTGTATGGATAAAAAGTCATCAGGTAGATTTCAATGGTAATGTTTATCACCTCTACTAATTAACATGACATAAATTTTCATGCATCCTCCTCAAATATAAATCATTTTAAGTTTGTTGATTTTTTGTGTGTATATCACACAGAACATGCCAAACCATCTTATTCATCTATACACCCACTTCCCAGATTGCAGCCTCCCATTGCCCCCCCCCTCCACTAGAGCTCTTATGCTCTGTTCCCTGATACTGTCTGTTGTGTTGTAGGCACCCCTGGCAGTTCCCCAGTACTTGTACATCTGGGGAATCTCGTAAGCCTATCTAGAGATCTTTGTTTTAGGAAGGTCAGCTGTTCCTCATTTAGCAGCAATCAGTTGTCAATATTCATTTAGATAAGATTGGGATCTGCTGTTCATTTTCCCAGTTCTATGCTGGGTTACTATCTGGGAGTCTCTTGGGTAACTCTAGCCAACAACTCATACTTTCAACATAAGAAAGTATCTCCTGTCTGGCACTGTTTCTTGTTATGTAGCCTTTAGCTATACATATGGACTCTTAAAAAAATTATACTGGCCCCTTCAATCATTGGTTATACTTTCCTTTTGGGTGTTTAAGGCCATACAGTTGGCACAGATAAACCAATTTATTTTTACTCTTAAAGCCATTTGAAGATCTCTTCCTCAGGGGCACATGGGCTTGTGAGGATCCCCTGGCTCCTTTCTTCTACCAGGTCCATCTATGTGAAGATAAGTAAAAGGTCCTGCTAGACCATGGCTGCCTTCACTTGGAAGCATGGAAGCAATGTTTCCTCTGTGTTGACCCTCTTCTTTATAGATGGACACTGGTTCAAGTCCACCTGGTGGGGTTTCCTTGGCCTCCTTGATCAAGAGGACAGGTGACCCACCACAATTACAGGACATTTTGAGAGATGCTCACAGTCCCCTGGAACTAGTCAACCTAGGAGGGCAAGGAACAAAAATTATCCTTTATGTCCCTCTGGCCTAATTAATACAGATCTCAAAGTATGTCTGTTAAACATCTAATAAGGTCAGTTCTACCAGTCTGGTACTTTGAATTATGATGTGACATGTAGACAAAGCTTGGGCAAAGATCAATAGTTCTCAGGTAAACCTTGCCTAGACATATATTTCTTGAACTGGTATGTATAAGTAGGTTGTTGGGCTGATATGGTTCCTTCTAGCTTTTAAAACTAGCTAAACCTCACTTATCTCTCACATTGTCTATCCCCTCCATCATGGTTTTCCCCAATTAATGTGCCCGCATTTTACCCATTAATCCCTTAATAATACCCTCCTCCTGGTCCTACCTCTCTTGCGTTCCTTCTTTCCATTTAATCCCTAGGTTCTTTGTATAACCTTCCCTCCCACTTCTTTAAACTAAACCAATTTTTATCCATATCACCCTTATTAATGCCTGTCTCCTACTGTTCACTTTTAGATTCTTTCTTTTCCTTTACCTCCCTGATTCCTTTCCATTAGCCTGGTTTCTGTAGTTATGTGTGGATACACACTCACTTATCAGGATTTGGTGCTAGGATCCACATATGATGGAGAACATATGCTGTTTTTTTTTTTTTATTTTTTTTTTATTTTTTATGAGTCCGTGTTACTTCACTTGGTATAACAGTTTCTAACTCCATGCATTTACCTGCAAATTTCATGGTTTAATCTTTCTTTAATGCTGAGTAAAACTCCCTCTTATAAATGAACCACATTTTCATTATCCACTCATCAGTTATGGGAAACTTAGGTTACTTCCATCTCTTAGCTATTGTGAAAAGAGCATCAACAAACATGGATGTATAAGTTTCTCTGCTACAGGATGAGATCTTGGGTATAAGCCAAGGAGTGGTATAAGTGGTTCAAATGGTAGGTTCATTTGTGTTTTTTTAAGAGTTCTCTGCACTGCTTTCCATGGGGGTTGAACAATTTTGCAGCCCAACCAGCAGAGGATGAGTGTTCCCCTTTCCCCACATCCTCTCCAACATTTGGAATCATTTGTTCCCTTGCTCTTAGCTAGTTTGACTGGGGTAAGATGAAATATTAAATTGGTTTTAATTTGCATTTCCCTAATTACTAGTGATGTTCAACATCTTTTAAGATGTTTCTTGGCCATCTTTCTTCTTTTGAGAACTCTCTGATTAGCCCATCTTTTAATTGGGTTACTTCCTTTCTCAATTCTTTATTTTTTGAGTTTGTTATATATTCTGGATGTTAAAATTCTGTCAGATGTGTCACTGACGAAGATTTTCTCCCCTTCTGTGGGTTTTCCCTTCACATCCCTGGTTGCCTCCTGTGATGTACAGAAGCTTTTTAGTTTAATGAGGTCCCATTTATTGATTCTTGACCTTGTTTCTGGAGCAACTGAAGTTCAGTTTAGAAAATCTTTTCCTATAACTATATCTTGTAGGTTTTTCCCAATGTTTTCTTCTTAACACTTTCAGAGTTTCAGGCTTTAAATTGAGGTCTTTGACCGATTTGGAACTGACTTTTGTGCACTATGAAAGACAGGGGTTTAGTTCCATCCTTCTACAGGTGGAGATCCAGTTTTGCCAGCATCATTTGCTGAACATGCTGTCTTTCCTCCATTGAATGTTCTTGGCCCCTTTGTCAAGTATCAGGTGGCTGAAATTACATGTACTCATATTTGGGTCTTCTATTTCGTTCCATTGATCTATGTGTCTATTTTTGTGCCAGTACCATGTTGGTTTTATTCCGATACCTCTGTAATACAGTTTAAAATCTGGTATAGTAATCCCCCTGGCATTGCTGTTAGTGCTCAGGGTTGCTTTGGCTATCTGAGCTCTTGTATGCTTCCATATGAATCTTAATATGTTTTTTTTTCCAATTCTGTGAAAAATGTCATGGGGATTTTGATTGTCATTATATAGAATCTATAAATGGCTTTTGGTAGGATGGTCATTTTCATATATTAATTCTTCCAATCCATGAGCATGGGAGGTCCTTCCATCTTCTGATGTCTTCCTTAATCTTTTTCTTTAAACATTTAAAATTTTCAGTGTAGAGGTTGTTAATGTCTTTGGTCAGGTTTATTTTGAGATATTTATTTATTTATTTATTTATTTATTATTTATTTTTGCAGCTATCATGAAGGGAAGTGTTTCCATGTACTCTTTCTCTGATACCTTGCTATTGGTATATAGAAAGGCTACAGACTTTTGTAGATTAATTTTATAACCTGGCACTTTGCTGAACATGTTAATAATTTTCAGGAGTTTTCTGTTGGAATTCTTGGAGTCTATTAGATGTAATATGATATCATGTCATCTGCAAAAAGGGATAAATTGATCTCTTGTTTTCCAATTATTACTCCTTTAATTTCCTGTTCTTGTCTTATTGCTCTTGCAAGAGTTTCAAGCACTATGTTAAAGAGAGGTGGAGATAGAGGACAGCCTTGTCTAGTTTCTGATTTCAATGGGAATGCTTTTAGTTTTTCTTTATTTAGAATGTTGTTGGCTGAGGTTTGTTATATATGCCTTTAATTATGTTGAGGTATGTTCCCTCCAGTCCAATTCCTTCTAGGACTTTGAACATAAATGCATGTTGAATTTTGTCAAAAGCCTTCTCTGCATCTACTGAGATGACCCTGTCATTCTTTTTGAGAACATTTATATGATTTATGATATTTATTGACTTATGTATATTGATCCATCTCCGAATCTCTGGAATACAGCTGACTTAATCATAGTGGATGATCTTTTTGATGAGTGTCTGTACGCAGTTTGCAAGTTATCTTGTTGAGAATTTTTGCATCAATGATCATTAAGGATTTGGGTCTATAGATTTCTTTTTTTGCATCTTTATCTGGCTTTGGTATTAGTGTGATACTAGTTTCATAGAATGAATTTGGAAGTTCTCTCTCCATTTCTATCTTTTTGAATAAATTAAGTAGTATTGGATGTAGATCTTTTTTAATTGTCTGGTATAATTCTGCTATAAATCCATCTGGTCCTGGACTATTTTTAGCCAGGAGATTTTGTATTACTGTTTCAATTTCTTTTTGTGTTATGGGTCTTTATAAGATGTAATCTCTTCTTGGCTTAGTTTTGGTAGTTCCCATGCCTTTAGGTTTTCAAATTTAGTAGCATATAGGTTTTTAAAGTATTCTCTTTTAATGTTGTGGATCTTTTTGGTGTCTGTTATGATGTTTCCCTTTTCATCTCTGATTTTGTTGATTTGGAGGTGCTCTTTCTTTCTTTTGGTTAACTGGGATAATAGTCATCTTTCAAAGAACCAGCTCTTGGATTCATTGATTCTTTGTTTTGTTTTTGTTGTTTCAATTTCATTAATTTCTGCTCTGATTTTTGTTATTTCTTTTTTTCTGCTGGGTTTTGACTTCATTTATTGTTGCTTTTCAAGTGTCTTGAGTTGCAATGATAAGTCATTTATTTCCATTTTTTTAATGTAGGCACTTAGAGCTATAAACTTCCCTCTGAGGACAGATATCAGTGTGTCCCAGAAGTTTTGTTGTCTTGTATTTTCCTTTTCATTAGTTCCAGGAATACTTTTGCTTCTTTCTTAATTTTCTATTGACCCATTCCTCATTCAGGAGTGTGTTGTTTAGTCTCCATATGTTCATATGGTTACTAGGACTTTTTCTGGTGTTGATTTTAAGCTTCATTATATTTTGGTCTGGAATTATTTCAATCTTTTTGTATTTGTTGAGGTTTGTTTTGTGCCCCAGTATATTGTCAATTTTGGAGAAGGTGCCATGGGGCACTGAATAGAAAGTATATTCTTTGGTGCTTGGTTGAATACTTGGTAGATGTCTGTTAGGTCCATTTGATATGCGGTACTGTTTAATTCAGATGTCTCTCTGTTCACTGTTTGTCCTGTTGACTTATCTAATGGAGAGAGTGGGGTATTGAAGTCCCCTACTATTAATGAGTTGGGATTAATCTGGGACTTAAAGTCCTGTAGTACTGTTTTTATGAAATTGGGTGCACCAGAGTTTGGTGAATATATGTTCATGATTGTAACATCTTCTTGGTCTATTGTTCATTTGATTAGAATGAAGTGGCCTTCTTTATGTATTCTGATTAGTTTTAGTTTAAAGTCTATTTTGTCAGATATTAGAATTGACATGCCTGCTTTTTTTTTTTGTGCCATTCACTTGGTATATTTTTTTTCCATCCTTTCCTCCAAGCACCTGCCCTTGAAAGTGAGATGAGTTTCTTGCCAACAACACAAAGATGAGTTTTGTTTCTTAACCCATTCATCTAGTCTGTGTCTTTTGACTGGGGAGTTCAGTCCTTTGGTATTTAAAGTTATTAATGAAAGATGTGTATTGAATGCTGTCACTTTTATTTCTGTTCACATTCTTGGTATAGGTGTGCATTTCCACAGTTATACTTTCATTGGATTTCTTTCCACAACCCCTTGGGTATAATCATTCCCTTCTTCAGCTTTCTGTATTGCTTCAAGAACTCTCTGAAAGACTGGTTTTGTAGATATGAATTCTCTCAGCCTATTTATGTCATCGAAGATTTTTCTTTCCCCTTCAACTATAATAGACATTTTGGCTGGGTATAGTAATCTGGTATGGCATCTGTGGTCATTTAAAACTGGCAATACTTTGGTCCACTCTCTTCTGGCTTTCATAGTTTGCACTGAAAAGTCAGCTGTAGTTCTGATGGGTTTTCCTTTATAGGTGGCTAGTTGTTTTTCTTTTGCACCTTTCAGTATTGTCTCTTTGTTCTGTAAGTTCGGTCTTTTTACTATGAGTGCTGTGAAGAGTTTCTTTTCTGTTGCTGTTTATTTGGTGTTCTATATGCTTCTTGTATTTGTATGGGCATGTCTTTCTTTAATTTGGGGAAATTTTTTTCTACAATTCTGTTGAAGATCTGGTCCATACCATTATCTTGAGATTCTTCTCCTTCCTGTACACCTATGATTTGTAAGTTTTGTCTTCTTATGGTTTCACACAATTCCTACATATTCCATTTTGTGTTTTTTTATGTTTTTCATAATCTTTGCTTGAGTGGTCTAGTTCATCCACTTTTTCTTCTGGTTTTGATATTCTGTTTTCCGTTTCATTCATCCTATTGGTGAGGCTTTCTTCTGTCATTCTAATTGGTTTAACGAGTGTTTCACTTCCTTCTTCATTTCAACCTGAGTGCTCTTCAATATTTCTAACTCTTTTCTGAATTCATTCAGAAGATTATCCCTATCTTCCTTCAGTTATTTGATTCCCTCGTTTGTGTGTTCTTTAAATTCACTGAATTCTTTTGTCATGTTTATAATTTTTCTTTAGAGTTCAATGTCCTGTGTTATCTCTAGGGGGTTCTCATGGTACTCCTCTAGAGGACTATTGGTATTTGATGGGGATATGTTATTTTGGTTTTTAATGTTACTATTTTTTCTCTGTGATTTTGACATGTGAATTTCTTTTGTAGTTTCTGATTCTTGTATCTAACTCGAGCGTTCTAGTTTAGGTCTGCTTCTTTTTGTAACCTTTATGTGCCTTTGTGGTTTACTTGTTGGGCATAAAAAGCTGGTTGGCCTAGGCTTCCTGTTCTCTCTTTTGATTTTATATGAAGTTGTCTGATTGCTTTCATCTTCAGGAGTTCCCACAGAGGCCCAAGTCACATGGGGATCAGATGCTCTCAGGCTTTCTCCTAAGGTCTGGTTCCTTCCAGGAAAGATGTTGTCCTCAGGAATTTGGGGGTTGGACTGGCCTGAGAGGAGGGCCCAGGAAAGATGCTGGTCTTGCATAGATGCTGGCCATGCCACCCAGGGATGCAAAGGGAGTTGGAGGTGGGAAGAAGCCCCAAGGTCTCCTCTGGACTGCAGGAAGGAATTGGGTTTGTCTGGATGCAAAGGATCAGGAAGCAGTGTTGGCTCAGAGACTAGAGGTCAGCCCTGGTGTCTAGGGTGACAAGAAATGGGCCCAGGCTAGGAGGAGAGACAGGGCAGGGGAGCTGGGAGGGTTAATGAGACTGGGGAAGTCAAGGCGACGTGGGTGCCACTGGACCCACTCAGGAAAGAGTCTGGCAGATTATGCAGCCCAGGGAAGCAGAGGAAGATGAGGGTGGATAAGGCCCAAAAATAAGAATTTCAGTGATATTTTAAATGAATATTTAGCTTTCATTTAAAAACTATTTCAGGCATGCTAATGACCACAGTACCTTTTGAAGAACATTTCAAGTATTAAATAAAAGTTCATGTAAAACAATTATATTTTTGGTTTTTTGAAGCAATGTTTTCCTGTAGTTCATGCTTGCCTGAAATTCACTGTGTAGGGCAGTCAGGCATGGATTTCACACAGCTCTGCCTGCCTTTGTCTCTGAAGTACTTTCATTACTGTTGTGGACAACCATGGTTGGATAAATTAATAACATTTTAATCTGGCACCATGAAAGTTAAAGTTAAATTATCTAACTCAGTTTTGCTTTCTTTAACATTTGTATTGAACATACATATATATATTTGAAAGCAAGTCATGATATATTGTGGTTAATACTATTCTTTATGTCTAAAAGTATAGTCTTTAATATTTTGAGATTATATATCATCATGCAAAATCTTCTAAAATGTGTTGTCCACTCTCAGAGAAAATATCCATGAATGTAAGACTAATTTCAGTTTCTAAACATATCTCTTCTCTATAGTATGCTCAGCCATAACTAACACTACTCATACTCAGAAAAATATGATGCTGGAAAGGAGAAGGGAGACTGACCTCTACAAAACAAGCAGGTTTATTAGAACTGTGAAGAATAACCCTGAGAAAGGACAATACTCCCAATGGTCCAGGATCCAGTGGAAGACTAATCTGTCTTACAGACTCAGGGGTCCAAGTGGCCAGAGTGTGGTAACCAGGCAAGCAGCATTCAGTACCTCCATATTTCCCCATCAGAACTGACTAAAGCAATATAAATGTGGGAGAGGCATTGTCTGGCTGCTTCCTGCTTGCTGGAGGATGAATAGGGTATTCAGCCATAAATATCTCTTAAAAGAAGGATGATCTTTATGTAGTCCTGAATAGTGACTTGAGAAAATTCTGTGACACTTAGTCAAGAATTTCTACAATCATTTAAAAAAATTATGGCAAAAGGATGAGCACTAGGGTAATTTCAATCAAGGGGAATGGGGAACCAAGGGACAAGGTGAGAGAAAATCACTTTTAAAGTGTCCATTCCCAATGAAGAAGGAGCACAGGTTTTCTGTTTTGAAGTGCCATGGTAGGCAGGGAGTCCACTTGTGGTGAACTAAGTGACAAATACTCCACAGAGTCTCTAAGTGCTGTGGAAAATAGTAAAATTTGTCAATGGAAACTCCTAGCTCTGTTTTGCCTCATCATTGGGCCTGGTTAAGATGCTCAGTCTTTCCTCCAAAGACACTAGATCTGGATCTCTTTTGTTCGTTATGTAGTTGGGTGACTGGGATGTGAAACAGCTGAGTTGGTGGTGGAGATCAGAGGTGGGGTACAGGGGCCCAACCAAATGTTCAGAAGGTATATAGGTGTTGCCTCCCAGGCAAAGAAAACTCCCTGTCCTGGTCCTGGGAATTCCTCAAAGTCCATGTTAAAGTGTGGCTGTACTTTATTTGCGTGCAGTGTCTGTTCTTAAGCTATAAAGAAAGTGGTTGAGTCTGGACAGATGGCTCAGCAGTTAAGAACACTGGTGGTTCTTGCAGAAGACCCAGGTTTGAATCCCAGCACCCACATGGAAACTAACAACTGTCTGTAACTTCAGTCCCAGAGGCTCCAACAGCCTCTTCTGACCTCCGTGGTCATTGTACAACATGGGTGTACTTACCTACTACATGCAGCCAATATACGCATACACAATTTTTTTTAAATAAATTTTTTAAAAGTTGAAAAAAAAGTGTTTAAGAATGCCATGATTAGAAGCTGAAAAATTGAGGAATCAGACTGGAGGGTCCATTTCATGGCTCATCCTTTGGTAGGCTTATGGAGAAAAGTCATGTGCTGCACATTTTGGGAGCGGGTATTGAAGAAAGACACAGTTATTATTTAAGGCAGAGTTAGGCTTATGCTAAATAGTGGAAGTAAAACAACGGTGGGGCATTCCAAGCAGAAGATGAAGGTTCTGCAAGTGGAAATGGGGGTGGTGAGACCAGGAAGTAGGATGTGCCTGACTGGGTGGACTATTCACCATGTGGTAAGCGAGGTGACAGCTGCCCCCTGGGTCTGTGCTATGAAAAGGATTTTTTGATAATGAGTGCAAAATTTGAATAGTGATGAGCAGGGAAGCTGAGGTTTTAATGAGAGGGAGCATGGGGTAGAGGTTTTGGAAGACTTCCATGAGAGGGTTGAAGAGACCAATAAAGAGAGTAAAGAGAGACTTCAGGAGATCATTGCCCCCCAAAGTCTGGTGATATGTCGCAACACAAACATGAGGCAGAAGGGGAAGATAATCTGGGTGAAAGTGAAGTTTTGAAGGGTTCCCTAGAATCAAATTTCCTCCACTAACGAAAGGAGATCGATCAGTGGACAGGATGGGCTTTGTGAAGGAATACCAGTTAATATCCTATTTTCTATCCCCTTCAATATCAACGATGACAGATAGTTCTATAGTACCAAACGATTCAATTGTCATTTTTCAGAATTAAGAATTTAAAGTAAGGGGCTGGAATGATTAAGAGCACTGAGTGTTCCTGCAGAGGACCTAGGTTCAATACCCAGGACCCACATGGTGATTAGCAACCACCTGTAACATCAGTTCCAGGGGATCTGACTCCCTTTTCTAACATCTGTGGGCACTGCAGGACATGAGTGCACTTATGTACGTGGAAGCAAAACCTTATATACATAAAATTAAAAATATATATTAAAAATAACAAGGTAAGTGGGTTAATTTATTAACTGCAAGTATGACTGAAATCATAGCTGACACTTGTTAATGCCTTTACAAAACAATATGTCTGATTAAGTTCTCAGTGAAAAACATTTAGGGTATTTAATTTGCAATGTTAGGAGGAAGATGTAGATGGACTAGCCCCAGTGTCTAACATAAAGGATAATGGATGGCCAGACACTATGCTGAATATCCTGGGTTCCAGAGACTATAACATCTGGGAAAGGGCTGAGGAACCCAGCCCTGCCCATTCCAGTAGGTACAGGAGAAAAGCCTCTTGTGATGAATAAAGGACTGAACCAAAGGAGGAGGGCATCTTGACAAACCATTTCCAATGTCCACAGCTTCAAAGCCTGATGGAAAGGTTATTCTTTTGCCAGCCCTACCTAAATGGAAACAGGACAAGATGAGGTTTGGGATCTTATTGGTTTTGTCTTGTCTCATTTGGCAGAGGTTGCATAGTGGAGGTCAGTAATTTGTATTTAATTTTCAGGTGTCTCTTTGACTGACTAATGATGATTAGGATCCAACATAACAAATATAATAACAATTTCTGGGCTGCCAGAGGAGGCGGTATAACCCCACAGCTTAGCTGCCATTTGGATAGGGGACCAACATCAATTAGTAAATATCAAATCAAATATGTAGTAAACAAAGGGCAGAATGTTTCAGATCATGAAGTTAAAGATAAAAACAACAAACTTAGGGGTTACTAATAAAATTCAGGCAAACAAAGTTAATGAGACATGCCAGGTGAGCAAATCTTTAGGGAATCTGTTCTGTGCTCAGGGCTCAGAGCACTGAATTTAAACACAAAAGCTAACAATGATACAAACAATATGATTTCCACAACTAAGAGTGACAAAATATGAGTTCTGAAATATCTGAAAATGTCAAATGAAGCAGCCATGATATCTGGGATTTTTTTCACCCCAAACAAGAGCCTTTGATGTCACAAGTAGTTGGCTTTATAATTTTTAAGTATTCATGGGAGAATTAAGGTCAAGGCCCAATAAATTATTTTATTACCTTTTGCTAATCACGTTCATATTTATGTCATGGAACATGTGTAACATAGTATCGAGTAACATTATAAGGACATGGTGATAAATGCAAGCAGCTCAAATCTGAACTTGTTCCCCTGTCCACAAAATACAGTCTTCATTGTTGGACTCTCTCCCAAAGTTTCTATTTGAGCAGTTCCATGCAAAACCATGGCAGAGGTGGCTTCTGTAGCTATCCTACTGGCTACCAAAGCAACTAATAGGTCTCTTTATGATTAAAGGTTTCCAATTATTCCCCTTCCATTGAGAATGCTAAACACATGGCTGCAAGTTACAGTTTCCACAAGTGATGTGATAGAATAATTATTTTTTGTTGTTAGGTATGATACTATAACCAGATAAAACAGAATAAGGCTTTACTATACATGCTTTTAACCAAAATGTTGGCATTCAGTTAATGTATATGTAATATCACTATTGATTTATACTGAAAAACATCCATGTCAAATATGAATATAACTTTGGACTAATCCCAATTTCCATATATTGGATATTACACTTGCTAAAATATTTACCATTCATCTGCTGTCCTCTTCCCTGTCAGAGTCAGGGGATTTGGCCAACTCAGGAGATAGATTTAGAGTACTCTTTGATAAACGTGCTTGAGTCTGAAGTGAGAGGATCAAATCCAACTCCAGAGCCAGCTTCTCAGTTAGCTCAAACAGCACATGGCAATTTGCTAATAGGAGCCTTCTAAGAGGAGTGATGGAAAAGATTGGAGCAAAAGGAAAGCTTGGACCAAGGGAAACTCAGGTTATCTGCTGTTCCTGTCTTTGAAAATGTTAAAATCTGATAAAACAATTGGACTAAATATAATAAATTCATGTCACTAGTTCATTATTATCAAATTTGCATAGAGCCCAGATGAAGATCAACAGATGAAGTTCATTTTATTTAAATCAGACAGGTTTCTTCTTTTTTTTTTAATCCTTAGGATGGGGCAATGCATGGTTTCTGTTATCTTTTTTAAATTAATTAAATAATCACATGATTAGAAGAAGCATTTCATTACATCATTAACATATTCAATAACAATTTCCAGAGCAAAGGTGCATCTCTTTCAATATTGACTGTAAATTCTTAGGTTCACAGTTGAATTAATACAGCTATACAGTATTGAATTCAGTATAAACCCTATAAGAGATAAAATTGAAATTAAATGAGGCTTTTTTTCTTTTTTCATTTTTTTATTTAATAGCATGATTAGAAGAAGCATTTTATTACAGTTTTAACATGTTCAGTAACACATTCCAGAGCAAGGATACATCTCTGAAAAGTGGTTGTAAATTTTTAGGTTCACAGTTGAACTAATACAGTTATACAGTATTGAACTCAGTATAAACCCTGTAAGACATAAAATTGAATGAATTTTTACCCTTTAAAGAAGATCTCCATTTCATTTTAAAATATGTTGTTTCCTACATTTTTTTAATGCTACTAACACTTAGATGTTTGCACACATCTCTAATCTTTATACATATGATTATTACTAGTCACAGTCGGTTACTTTCTGATATCTATCTAAGCATGTATATAAAACCATCGGGTAGATTTCAATGGTGATGTACTTCATATAGAACATCGCAAACAATCTTATTCATCTGTATACCCACATCCCAAATGGCACCATTCCACAGCTTCCCCCCCTCACCCCATTGGAGCCCATATACTCTGTAACCCCTGTTACTGTCCACTGTGTTGTTGGTATACCCAGAAGTTCTCCAATGCTTGTCTGTCTGCTGAATCTAGTCAGCCTATCTAGAATTCCTTGTTTTAGGAAGATCAGCTCTTCCTCATCTAGCAGCAATCAGTTGTCAATATTCCTTTAGATAAGATTAGGATCTGCAGTTTATTTTCCCAGTTCTATGCTCGGTTATTGTCTGGGAGTCACTTGGGCCACCCTGGCCAACAACTCGGTATCTCCTGTCTGGCATTGTTTATTGTTATGTAGCTTTTAGCTATATATATGGACTCTTAAAGAATTATATTGATCCCTTTAATCTTTGGGTATACTTTCCTTTTGGGTGTTTAAAACCGTACAGTTGGCCAGGATAAACCAATTCATTTTTACTCTGAAAGTCATTTGAGGATCTCTTGCTCATGGGTCAAATGGGCTTGAGAGGAGTTCCTGGCTCCTTTCTTTTACCAGTTCCATCTATATGAATATAAGTCAAAGGTCCTGCTTGACTGTGGCTGGCTTAGCTTAGAAGCATGGAAGAAATGATTCCTCTGTGTTGACCCTCCTTTTGTAGACTGGACACTGGTTCAAGTCCATTTGGTGAGGTCTCCATGATCAAGAGGACAGGTGATGCACCACAGTTACAGGACATTTTGATAGGTGCTCATAGTCCCCAGAGTTTATTCAACCTGGGAGGGCAAGGAGCAAAAACTTTCCTTTGTGTCCCTCTGACCAAATTAGTATAGGCCTCAAAGTATGGCTGCTATACGTCCCAGAAGGTTAAGTCCACCAGTCTGGTAATTTTAATTATCATGTTCCATGTAGATAAAACTGTGGCAAAGACCAAACATTCTCAGATAAATCCTGCCTAGATATGTATTATATTCCTTAAGCTAGTTGTATGTATAATTTATCAGTAGGTTGTTTGATTAATATGGTTCCCTCTGGTTTTTTAAAACTAGCTACACATTATTTATCTCTCAAATGGTCTAACCAATCCACCATGGTTTTCCCCTTTAAAGTGCCCCCATTTTTCCCATTTTTCACTTAATAATACCCTTCTCCTATGTTCCCTCCTCTCTTGAGTTTCTTCTTTCCCTTTATCTCCAAGGTTCTTTATATAACCCTTGTGCCCTAAATCAGGGCGGATTTTTAAGTGGTTATTTAAGAGAGAAACCAAAGAGGTGTTTCCAGAGAACTTAGAAAATTTGGGGCCAATATTGAAGAGAAGGAATGCCAAAGAAAAATGCTGAAGACTGGGAATGAAGTCAGAGCATCATCTGTGACAAAAATCCCAGGCCAACATGTGAGACCAACAGGCCAAATCTCTGTCTGTCCACTGGGGAATTCCACAAAATGAGGCACTGAGGGAGTTCTGAGATCTGTGGTATAGAATGTATGAAATGTCTATCCCTGGAGTGCCACCTAGGCATGGCCTCTTGGTTGACTGTTGTTGGATAGAATTGAATGGCAGAGTGGGGATGGCCCCTTATTTTGATTTAGAGATTGGAGTAAAAGAAATTTAGAGAGGCTGGATTGTTTTCCTACTACCATTTAGCCAAAATTGGAATGAGAGACAGTCTGAGGCTAGGATGCAATGAATGAGAATGTTGGGGAGAGAGAGAGAGAGAGAGAGAGAGAGAGAGAGAGAGAGAGAGAAATATTATGCAAAGGCATTGGTGGGTGGTTGCTCAAAACTCTTTCCTAGGTTTCAGCACCATTTGTAAGGTAACATGAAGCAGGAAAGGAGACAAAGGAATCCAGTCTACTAGGTGTGTTAAGCAGAGAATAAACCTGAGGAAGGGTGACCTCTCTTACAGACTTGGGGTTACCATATTTTTCTCCCTTTGGGTGAGGGGGAAGGGACATGTTCTCAAGATTGTGTCATATGCTGGCAGGCAGTTGCAGGGTGAGTTCTAATCATGAGAGTTGTTGGGTTCCAGAGAAGTGGCCATTGGGCAGTAATCATGGAGGAGCACTTAGGACTTAATAATTTACACCAATCACTAAAATATCCTTAGTTCATTCATCCTTGACTGCATAATGCAGTGAAATGAGAGGTTATTTTGTTTATTTGTTTTTCTGATTGTTTTTTAGTTTTTAGTGATAGAAGAGAGTTAGGAACTGCTCTATGGATCAACCGGATTCCACTGATCTTTAAACCAATGTTAATTCAAGTTCTCAAATGAAATCATAGCATATCCTTTGATATGGCCAAATAGGACAAAACTTCTTCCTTCTCAAAAATGTATACATTCTGATTCATCTGAATATATTCACAACCATTTATGTAGCTTGGATATTAATTCCCTAACTTCTCCATTGATCTTAAATATGTCTTTGTAATAGAGCCCAAAACCAATTCAATATTTTACATACATATTTGGCCAAGTGTACTCTCTGTAATATATGAAGAGTTGTGTAAATTCAGCAATGGAAAAGCAAAAAACTAACCAATTTGAAAATGAGAAAATTATGTAAGACTTCTCATTTGAGTATGTAGAACAGTGTGTAGAGTGATTGTCTATAAATATTTCTGTTGATTCAAGCCTGCAATCCCAGAACACTGGTGGTGGAAGCAAGGGATACAGAGGTTCAATGATAACTTATTTACAGAAGGAGATCAGAGTCAGCATTGCTTTCAGACCCCATCTCATAATATAAACTAAATAGTTAATGTAACTGAAAACTTTCAGCAAAGAATGCATAAGTCACAAAAAAGCACATGAAAACACACATGAAATCTACAGTCATTACAAGAGTACAAATTAATGAAATTAAGGAAACTTAGTACATATTTACTGGATTAGCTAAAGTGGAAATTTTTACACATGGTGAAAACACCAAACACTGGCAATGTTTTGAAGAAAATAATATAACAATTTTGGGTTGGAAAAGTTTGACCCCAAAAATATAAACAGCAATGGTGTCAGCATGAACAAGACTCAATGAAACAGAAACCCAGCATAGAACTGGGGAAATAGGCAGCAGGTCCCAAACTTAGCTGAGCAACTATTGGCATCTGATTACTACTGGATGAGGGAGAGTTGATGTTCTTTAAAGGAGAGACCCTGGATAAGCTGACTTGATGCCAGTGGATGAACTTTCACTGAGGGATGTCTGGGTACACAAACTTAACTCAATTGACCTTAACACATATAACAGAATGCATGAAATCCAGTGGGGAGGAAATGGTGGGGGTGCAGATGAGGGAGAGGATACAAAGATGCTTAAGATGTATGTATGAAGTTCACAAAAATTCAATAAAAAATGAAAAAATGTAAACATGAAACATTGAAAAAATGTAAACATGTAACTATAGTGTAATAAGTAACCACATTTAGGCATTTATCAGAGATAAACTAAGAAGTATTTGCTGCATAAATTGTTGCCTTTTTCATTATTGATTGATTTAGTTATTAAAGAATCATATTTTACCATAAAAGTGTACACTGTTAACAAAAAGTTTAGAAACCTTAACAATAATGAGCAGATAAATCACAAAGAGATCTTCCAATAAATGAATATAAAAGTTTGAACAGTTATATCATGAAATATGTATCAATATTGTATTATACTATATATTACAAAATTTGGGTATTAAAACATCATTGAAAATATTTGGTAAGTCAGAAAAATATGGATGAATATCCAGAGGAGTATGCTGAATGAGAAATAAGGTCACAGATTAAAATGATCCCTCAATATCCAAAATGGATGTGCTCTAAAAATCTCCTACGAACCCTCAACCTGTGCAGGCACATGGCTCTCATAGAACATGACAAATTGTTGTATATAACTTATATACATTATTTTATGTACATCATAACATTTCTAGATTACTAACAGAGTGCATTTTAATGCTATGTATAGATCTTGAATATTGCAAGGGGAATAACAATAACGTATATAACTTATATACATTATTTTATGTACATCATAACATTTCTAGATTACATATATTCCATATATTTTTGGATACAGCATATTAAATTTGTAGATGTGAAAGCAATGTATATGCTAACCAACTTCATAAAATCCATATGTATAAAAAAATTAGATTGGCAACATTTATAGCAACAGAGAACAAATTAGTGACTATTGATGCATGAATATTAAAGAATAATATGAGAGGATCTTGAAACAAATGAAATACTCTTTTCCCATGTGGATGTCAGTTTCCTGATTATTATATTTACCTTATAGTTTTGGTAATTGTCATTGAAATAAACTGAGCAAATCATGCACAGAATCTCTGTATTACTTTTTAGGACCACATGTGAATATGCAATTACCTCAGAATGTTAAAACATTTAATTAAGAGAAAGTCAATTACTATTTTTCACTCATTGATTTGGACACAGATTAGATTCAGAGTTCAAGCAGTGAGAATAGATGTCATCTCCATTTTGATTTGCAGCATTATAGCTTCCATCCTTTTGTTAATAATGTAGCTTGCAGTTGCCACTGCCTGGTTCCCTACCTAGTTGTCAGCCAACCATCGATTTTACTTATTATTTTGAGTTTCTATTCCTTTTGAGGTCCAAGAAGTAATGAATCTTGTATTTTAATCTTAGAAACTTTTATTACATGGTTTAAAAATTAATATCTGAGCCGGCCGTGGTGGCACACGCCTGTAGTCCCAGCACTTGGGAGGCAGAGGAAGGTGGATCTCTGTGAGTTCAAGGCCAGCCTGGTCTACATAGTGAGTTCCAGGACAGCTGGGGCTACAGGGATACCCTGTCTCAAAAAGACAAAAAGTATTTTAATATCTGCAGATAAACATACCTATATTTTAAAACATGCGCACATCTCTTTATTCTATCCAAATCCCATATATCATCCTCTCATTTTAATCTATCATGATTATCTATCTACCTACATATCATCTGTCTACCTATCTATCATTTATCTATCTATCTATCTATCTATCTATCTATCTATCTATCTATCTATCATCTATCTATTATATTTCTATTATCACAATTAAATAAAAAACAAAACTTTAAACTTGTATGATAATTTAATAGGAAGAATATAAGGAAGCATACAAAGGCATACAGAACCCACACGATTTACAATAATCTTGTCTTACAGTGAAAATAAATAATATGTTGTTGCTTCAAATCTTTAGATCAGAACATATGTTCAACATCTCTAGTTTAAAAACTTACAGTTTCATATCTTGGCATAAATGGAGATTATCCTAGATACTAAATTTTCATATTGTTGTTTCAATGGTTCATCACTGTGTGAGAAGCAAAATTGCACAGCAGACCAAGTAAGGAACCATATGAGGATAATTTCAGTAAAACATGTATCAGTAGCAGTTGAAGGACAGTCAGAGCCCATCACATTTCAACTAATCAATAAGGAAAGCTTTCAGTGGGGGCTACCCATGGGTCTTTTCTGGTGCCTTGGGAAAAAAGCTACATTTCAGTTTTGATGAAATATAGTCTAGCCCAGGTAAGTTTTGGGAATACCAGTTCCATTGGGTGGCATCTATTCAATAATTTTAATTCACTTACCAAATATTTTTAGAGTAGCTACTTAATGTTGGAAATGATGAAATAATGATATATTAAAACACAAAGACTGAGTCTTTTAATATTGTGGTGCATGAGCATGCATATGTATGTAAGAAGCTTAAAAAACACTAATAAACCACTATGGCATTAAATATTGATAACACTTTAAGGAATTAAAATGCAATAATGAGATACAAAGTGCCTCTCATTGGGGAATCAAAAAGTAGAGATGTTTTCAACTGTTCATTTTTCTAGATTTTGTAAAATATAATTGACAAACATTATTTAATTCAAGTTGTTCAGATGCAAATATGTATTGTGAAATGGTTGACAAGTCAATCAAATTAACTGACGTATTACCTTATTTACTACTTTTATTTTCTAGTTAGTGATAATACTACAATCTACTTATTTAATGAGTTATAATTTCAAAATATGTTATAACTGATCATCTTCCCCATATTGTATTTCAAGTTTCCAGAAGTTACACATGATACAAGAACAGGTCTGTACCCTTTTACAAGCACTTCTCCATTTCCTTCAAGTTGAAATCCCTAGTAAATATTATGTAAACTTACTAGACATTCACTTCTTCAGAGTCCCCATGTAACTGAAAAGAGGGAAGCATGTCTTCTCTATCATTTAAGTTTCCCTTAGGATAGAGGCTTTCAGGTCCATTCATGTTTTTACCAATTGCTGGTTTCCTTACTTTTTTCTTTAAAATATTTTATTAGCATTGATTTCTTTAAGAAGTAAAGTTTCTATCTTGACAATCTTGGTATAGGTGGAGAATTTGGAAAGGAAGTGAGTAACAAACTTTAATTGTAGGAACAGAGACAAATTTCACACTATTGTTGATTTGGTAGTACAGTTTCATCAATATACAATATCCAAAAACTATAGGAGAGGGGCTAGAGAGATGGCTCAGTGGTTAAGAACACTGGTTGTTCTTGCAGAAGAACAGCAGCCTCTTCTGACCTCTGAGGGTATTGCATGACATGGGTACACTTACCTACACGCAGGCAATACACGCATACATGTGAAATAAAAATAAATAAATATTTTTTTTCTAAAATTATAGGAGAATTATATAATTTTGAATTTATATTCTAAGATCAAATTACATATTTTTACTTTGAAAATTGTTTAATTAGAGTAGTACTTAAAATTTTTAGCTTCCTTATTGAAATTTTTATCTCTAGAAGTTCAATTAGGGCATAGATAAAGGTTTTCTTCCTTTTTTAAATTTAGATAATAGGATATAGCGAATTTCCATCTAACTTTCCTTATTCATTCACACATTGATGAACAGGTAAGTTGTTTCTGTAGCTTGGCAATTGTGAATTAAGTTGTAATGAAATGGAAATGTGGCTATCTCTTTGAGTGTATTTCTTTTCTTTTAAGACTTTATTCAGAAAGATTGTAATATTATATTTGAATAGTTATTTTTGCATATTTGAAGGGCTTAATACTGTGTTGCAGAATGGCTGTCCTGATCTACATTCCCATCAACAGTCTTCAGTTTCACTTGTCTCTGGACCATTGCTGCTATCTGTTACCTAATGTCATTTTAATAATAGCTGTCACCATGGATATGAACTAATAATTTCACTGTGGTAATGCTTTGCATGATGTTGAATCTTTGAAAATACCTGTTGAACACTAACTTAAAAAATTATTTTTAGAGTTTCTACTCATTTCATGTAGTGTATTGCTTGCACAACAAAGTAAACAGTTAACAAAATGAAACAGTGACATATAGATTGAGATAGAATATTTAAGTTTATACCTGATAAACATTTAGAATATTTCTTAAGGAAAACACTCTCTTAAGACATTTCAGCAGAAAGCATTTCAAATTGAAGTGTTTTAAAATCTAATTTGTAAATATATTTGAATTCCAAATATTTGTCTATAATAAAAGGTCCCATAGACCCTCAAACAATACTCATCATTGCTGCTGATCTTGGATACCCACCAGAACTGAATGGTAAGAACCTATTGCTGAAGATGCTATATACATGAGCTATAGAACAAAGGGAAATCAAGTTGCTACTGATTTAAGAGCCTCATCTGCACTAGACAGCATCCATAGTGCTGGAAAGTGCTATGCATGGTACTAGGAAGAAAAAAAAATCATCAACCTCACCCAGCTGGAAATCCTGTGAACTGCAGAAGCAATTGGCCTGGGAAGATATGCCCACTAGGGCAATAGTGGCATACATATTATTGGGGTAACAAACTACTCTTCAATTGGATTTAAAATCTTCTTCCTAAGCTGAAACCCATACCTGAGATTAATATCAGTTTTATGAACCTGAGGTTAGACAATCACAGGGCATGGGAGCACCTAAGGCTAGTTTTCTACTAAAGAACTACAGCATTAAACTGACTCCTAATGACCTATTGTTAAAACCATAAATTAATGAACCTCACAACTCTCACCAAAGAAGATGGCTTATGCAAAAGATGGTGATTAATATGGAAAATCACAACTGTGCAGAAAAACACAGAGAACAGAACACTTAGCTTTGAATAGGACAACTGTATCAAACTTCTGCCTACCAAGGCTCAAAAATCAATCCAGAAAGGAGAGCAAAAGGACTGCAAGAGCTAGAGGAGGTGAGTGACCACAAGGAAAAAGAGTTCTCCAAACAGTTGGTCTCCAGACAGGTGTTCATTAACTCATAAGAACTCACAGCAATGGTGTAAGCATGTACAAGTAGCAAGAAAGCTAAATAATAAAAAAAAATAATAAATAAATAAATAATAAGTAAACAACAAATATATGAAATCCAGCATACACATGAGGAAGAAGTTCCATCCCCATCTAAGAAATCTTGGCTGCAGATGGCTGTTAGGAGGAGCAGAGAAAAATCTCCTTCAAGCATCAGGCTCTTGGTAGGTTAATGAGGCTCTAATGGATGGACATACACAGAAAGGCATTTGGAGACACAAATTAGATTCTATAGGCTTTATTATATATAGAGTTTGATAAATTGGGCAGGAGCAAAAAGGGGAGGTACTGATTGAGGAAGGACCTAAACACCATCAAAATATATTCCATTAAATATATTTTTGTATTTTTGTTGTTTTTGTTGTTTTGACAGGGTCTCCCTACTACCAGCCTGTCTGGAAGTCACTACATGGGCCAGGGTGGTCTTATCTCACAGATATCCTCCTGCTTCTTCCTCCAGAGGGCTGGGATTAAAGGTGAGTGCCAATACACCCAGGTTAGAATATAAGTTTTCAGGGTTATGAAAAGTAAATTCCCTTTCTAGTAGCTCCTCAGATAAATTTTAGATGTGAGAATTTCTGTTGTACCTGAGAAGATTTCAGTGTTGCATTTCCTTGCCTTGCCATCTCACTGTATAAATGAAAAGTAAGTTTCTGTGTCTAATTTTTGCTAAACAGCTTCTATTGGAACAATTTTATTTTAGTAAAAGGTATGGAAAGTTAAAAGACTATGTAATATCTATAACCAAACAATTTTATATTATTGATTATAAAGTATTTTAGCATCTATCAATGTATTCTTTTCAAAATACAAGGTCAAAATGAATTTAAGCTGTATTTTATTGACCACAGTAGGAGCAAACATATTATGTAGTTCATGAAGTAATACATGAATGTGTTTCATCTGGTGATAGATTAGCTTACCTTTTTCTTGGTTAATATATTCCTGCAACAGTTATTTTCTACATGTAAACATGCAGTCCCCACCTTGGAACGCATTGACACTATTAATGTGTCAGATTTACAGCAGTGGAAAACTAAGGACTTATGGGAGAAACAAATACTGGTTTTGTACTGAAGAACTACTGAATTAAACTGACAATTTGTAAAACTGAGATGTGTTTTAATCATAAAAGCCAGAAGAAAAGAAAAGAGATACTTTTGTTGCCATGCCAACATGAACAATATTAACAGTGAGTGCTACAAGCATGAATGAGCTGAAAATAAACATGAAAAGCATAAAAATGCATGTAAATGCCTTATTATTATCTTTCTTTTAGCTTTAGCTGTTGCAGTTTTCAGATTTTTTTAGCATTTTTTCACATTCTAAAATATGAAGACTGTACAAATATGTGTAGTATAAAAGTATTTAAAAAGAAAAAAAATGAAAATCATCCCATCTAATAGCTTTAAGCCTTTGATGTCAGTCATTAATTTCAATGTGTGTTTAAAAAAATTGACAGATTTGGTATCTTCTTTATAATCTTACCAGTTAAACTGGGTAGGGGCTTCAGATCCTTTGGAACTATAAATCCATGTCTCCCTTTTTTCATATTTATATTTCTGGGTCCATTTTTTTTCTTTCTGAGCCTATAGTAGCAGAGATCTAAATGGAAGTTATAATTTATTCATTTTGTGAAAAAATGAGAAATTCAGAGAAATCTATTCACTGAAAAAAATATAATGGAGGTACATGTGTAAATGTATTTAGTGTAGTCATGCTTAACATATATGGAGAGTTAGAAATGTCTCTATTATGCCTATATGTTGTCTACTCTTCACCTCAAAGTTCTTAACATTTATAACTATCCATAGTGAACAATGACACATAAACTCAAAATAAAATGCCTTAACTCAGTTGAGAATCCATAGCTGACACATCTTAGTAATTTAATAACCTGAGTTAAATTCAATAGTATTTCAATAAGCTGAGGCCCTGTTTTTCTCAACTTCATTAGGCTATCTTCCATAGTATAGCACAAAAACTTCTTTTCTCACTCAGAAACTAATTCCTAAACTGGAATTTTAATTCTTACTTCTTTCAGGTTCCATATAAACAGCTGTAAGGAAGAAGAGGGACATGTAGAGGTTCTGCACTGGATGGCCTGACCATGGAAAGAAAAACATGAAAAATCAAGAGATCTTTGGGGAACCCAAATTAGACTCAATGTTATCTTTTTTTTAAAAAGTAATAGCATAAAGTCAAGGAAGTTAATAAGGTGGGGGTGGAGATGGGAGAGGGGTCTGAATATGCTCTTAAGTACATTGTATGAACTTCTCAAAGAAATCAATTATATATATGTTTATATATACATATATGTGGTTTTCAATAACATGCAATTAAATTGAAACTTAGGCAGCAAGACTATGGAAAGGAGGAAAACATTCATGATATATATACACTAATCCAAATTAGATGCTATTATGGAGGTCGTAATGGTTTCTTCTCTAATACTAGAAATATCTTGGTAGCTTACTTAGTTATTAATATCTTAGACAAAATACCTAATATAATTCAACTGCTTCTAATGACCTATTCCAACTATAAAGTCCAAAGATGACATAGCTGAAATACTTTTTAAATTTTTTTATTGAGCTTTTTGAATTTCATATGTCAGTTCTTAATCAAATTTAGACTCCCTCCCCTATCCATGACTCCCATGTTTCCCCACTGGACCTTACATATTCTGCCATATGTGTTAAGCCCTATTCATTTAGGCATTTGCACCCAAATGTCCTAGAGTGTAAATGTGTCCACTGGAGTCTGGTCGCCATTCTAGTGATCATATGCAAGTCACGCTCTCCCTCACCCAGCAGCACTCAGTCTCAAATTGTTCTCAGTCTAGTGCTGGCCTGCCACCTATGTCTCTCCTTCCCTTTGGGCCCTTGTCTGATTGAGTTGGCATGGGTCCTGTGCTCGATGCCACCATTGCCAGAAGTTCACATGTGCAAGTTTCCAGTGACCTGGAAACCTCTGCTTCCCTGTGTTTATGAACCAGTTCTGGCTCTTACAATCTTCTCGCCCTCTCTTCCACAATGACCACTGAGCCATGGGAGGATGAGGTCCCATGTAAGAGTACTAGCCTATACTCTACAGTCTCTTATTCATTAAAACTTGGCCTAATGTGGCCTTCTGTGTGCATCACACTCCGTTGTATAAGGAAGCTTTACTGGAGAGCGTTGAGGGATGCATTAGTCTCCTATCTACCGTATGTTCTGCTATGTTCCATGGGCCTTAGTTGTAGAGGTTCAACTGTAGATATGTCTCTAGTACTGGGCATCTCTCAGACATATATTCCATGTGTCCGACCAGATGTACAATTCTTCAGTAGCCTTCATCTGTTGCCAAAAGTAGCTTCTTTGCTGAGTGGTGTATGGTATGGATGTCTGTAAATATAAAGATCAATATATAGCATATACTAAGAAATTTCATTTTTCTAGAGGTTTGAAAAAGATAGGGTTTTCTCTAGGATCTATGTCCTCTCCTGCCAAGTGTATTTGACTTAGTTTACAGTGTCACCCAATGGTTTCCTTCGCATTGAGAGGGCTTTAAGTTCAATTAGATAGCTGTTGATTGATCCCCCCTCACCCCAGATAACAGTGCCACTACTGCACTAATAGAGGTGGTTTGCCATGCTTGCCATTATAGCTATTAGGCTTTAGGACTGGGTAGGACCACTAATAGTTTTTCTCCCTTGGCAGTTTGCATATCATTGTCTAGCATTATGATAGCCAACCTTCCATTGGAAGGCTTCCAGGTCAGTTCCAGCTCCATTTCAAGTCCTGTATCCTAAGTATGTCCTGTCTGAGTATAGAAATTCTAATGCAACACCAGGAGTCAGGAAAATGGAAATGATACATGGAGGTAAAGAGAAAGAAAGAAACTGAAAGGGGGATAGCAGGGAACAGTTGTTAATGGGAGGGAGGTGGAGAAAGTGGGAGTATTTGGCAGAGAGAAGGGAAGTCAGAAGAGGGAGAACGGTGGGAGGTGGGTGATTTTGGAGGGAGGGAGGGGATAATGGAGGCATTGTGACTAGGGATCAAGGGGGGAGATCAGATGGGAGATAAATGTAGAGATGAATGAATCTTGGGGGGCTAGGAAACCCAGAGGGTTTCACTGTGATGTTTTTGTATATGAAAAAAAATCGTTTTGATCATATTCACCCTTTCTCTATTACTGCCTCTTTTATTTTCACATAATCTTTAAAGGTGCAAAACGAAATACTATCTATGTAACTTAATGACAGGGATAGTTTCCAAGAAATTAGTTGTTAGTTGATTTCATCATTTGTGAACATCATAAAGTGAAATTGCATAAATATAGATTATTTAGGTCAATTGCTGGATGTAACTCATGATATCAGAAAGGGAGAGGAACTGCATACGGTCACCGGTGGTATATATGGAATATCATTTTACAGAAATTTTTTAGTGAGTACAAGTCATCAACTATCAAATAATGTGAATATGTTCAATATACTGAATATATGAACAGTATCATAGTCACTTATCACTATATGTTATATACCGCGGTGCAATAAATTTGTTTACACCAGTATCACCATAAGCATGTGAGCAATACATGGTGTTGAGAAGCTAACAGATGCTGCATTATAAGGACAAGGGGATTTTATTGTGCAGTTGCATTACCATTTTATGAACTCAAATGTATATGCAGTCTGTCATTTGTCAAATATCCATTATGAGGTTAGTGACTAAACTCTCTTCACTTTAGATGAACACATCTACAAATCCCCTTTAAAACTGTCATTTTTGTTTATCAGGATAAATAAAACAAATTTCAACCACAGGCATGGGTTTTCTTAGTAGTTGCAACTTGAGCCATTTCCAAATAAAATACAGATTATTTCTTAAATGTATTAATGAGTTGTCTTGATGCCACTATCATGAGATTTTCAGAACCATCACAATAGACATTGTGAAGAATTTATATGTCCTAAATAGAGTTTATATGTCCTAAAAGTAGATTCATATTTGATTGTAAATTGAGCTACAACAAAGAATTAAATTCGTCCTTTAATGTTCTAAATCCAGTAAACAGTTGTGTCTGTAAGGCATAGACTATTGAAATTTATGTGAACAGGTGAGATGTTTATCCATTTATCATTATGAATAGTTTTTTTAAGTAATAATATTAATATATTAACATATTTGTCAGAAAGTATGACTACTTTGCTCTAGGACAAACTAAGTTAATTATAGATTAATTCTAACAATAATAAAGTATTGAAGAATGTAAAAACTTCATAAATAAATAATGTTTTATAACTCAGAAATGCTTTATCATTATTTGTTTTACTTTAAGGACTTTTATAAAATCTTAAGCTTTTTGTTTTAGTCTAATACAGCTATTATGATAAATACTTCTGGTACAGCAATTTTTAAAGTTCATTAATTTATTGTTTGCACTTCTGAAGGTTAAAAAAAAACAAAACAAGCCTTGTTCATTGTCTTCTGAGGGTCAAGATTTTGCTTACTAGGAAGAAGCTGAACATTCTGTCCTCACATATAAGTGAAAGTTAGATAAGGGGGATGAACATTGTGCTCACATGGCAGAAAGCAGAGGGGGTGAGCAAGCCTTCTTATCCCCCTCCAGCCCTTTTGAAAGGTTGATAGTCCTGTTTTTGAGAGCTGAATCCTCATTACTTAATCACTCCCTAATTCCCCAATCTTAATGCTATAGCAGTGTCAAGTATTTTTGAACATACAAATTTGGGGGATACATTCAAATGATAGAAATCTTTAATTGTGCATTAAATAGTTGCAAGTTGTCTGTAACAGGAGATTTAAAGTTCTCCTGACAAAAATATGATGCAATAGGCAATCTGTGTGTTCTGCATACTATTTAAATAAATGAGGAATGGAATTTTAATATGGAAAACAAAATATTTTATAGAAACAGATTTTAAAAGTTTCTTATGATTGAAGAAATAAGACATTCTTGGTCTTATTTGGTCATAATGCACTGATAAACTTACAGGAGGATTTGTCTCTCCTTAGCCTGAAAGGCAGGATATATATGCTATAAAATTTTAAAATGTATCATGCTATTTAAAGGGAAGATATTTTAGAATATACCATTGAATTAGCCATGTGAAAATTATTCCCTTGTCCTTTGGTTTTTGAGCAGGGCCCTGGCCCTTCATTGTATATTGGCCACATAACACTGGTAAAATGAAGCCCAATTTTCATTAGTCTTGGGCTTCAGCATTTTGAGATGATTAATATAATCTGAATAATCATCATCTCCAGTTGAAACTCCAGAAATCATAGAAATAAGAAAGGTTACTCTGTGTACTATTCAAATAAAAGAGGAATTTTAATATGGAAAATAAAATATTTTATAGTATCAGGTTTAAAGTTTCTTACGATTGAAGAATTTGTGGAACACAATATTGCAAGCATCTGATAACAGTACACCATAAATTAAATTTCCTTAGAAAAATGAAGGGTCAATAGGAGGCATTTAGTTGCCCTTATTTGTTTGACCTTGGTTGACAGATTAAGATCTTGCATACTTTTAGAAATTGGGGTTAGCTCATAGTTTCTAGAGTCTTTCAACTTTTTTAATGTTTCTCTTTCTTCAATTCAATGTAACTTCTGAAATAAGATGAATAACTCCTGAATTAAAATTAAGAAGGAATTAAGCACACTTGCCTTCTAATAGGTATTGAAACAAAGGAGTTGTGTATAGTTGGTTTTAACAACAAACTACAATTAAGAAACAGTTTCTTTTAAAATATTTGCTTTATAACAGATAACCATGTTAGATCAGCTCAGTTGTTTCAATAAGGAAGACAAGAATATATAGGTGACTGGTACATAAATCAACCAGAATATTAAAATGAGAGAGCAAAGAATTATGAACCCAATTTGAAGGGCAGTGTGGATTTTTGGATTAATGATCTTTTCATCTGTGGAATACAATATTCTGATGCTTTGTGATAATTCCCTAAGAATCTGGTGAGTCTCACAGCACACCCAAATCAAGAGGACCCATATCATTTTATAAAAATAGAAACTGAAAATATTTTAAGTGGATTATGTACAAAGCCATGAGATAATTCTTAACAAATTAGAAATCTCATATTATAGACTATGTGAATTAGGCTAGAATTTAGGTATATGAAAACATGATTTTAAAACTGATCAGCCAGGTGAGATGGGTAAATATGTTTGCTGTGAAACTTAAGGCCTCTATTCAATTCCTAGGATCCACATGGTGAAGTAGAGAGCATGCTCCCCTAGGTTCTTCTATGTCCTACACACACACACACACACACACACACACACACACTGTGGTGCACTTGTGCCCACACACATACAAACAAACACACACAAAATCCATAAGTACTAAAAAAAATTATGTGTGTGTGTGTGTGTGTGTGTGTGTGTGTGTAGGACATAGAAGAACCTATGTGTGTATAAAAAGAGACTGAATTGTCCCTCAAGAGACAAACTGTAGTTCAAATCCAAAAGGAGATATTTAAATGTAGAGTTTTTAAAGAGGCCATTAAGTTAAGTAAGAGCATATGAAGGAACCCTGGCCCAATGGGACTGGTGTCCTTTCAAGAAGAGACATCAGGTACAAGAATGCATAGAGTTGAGGTCCTGGGAAGGCAGCATTAGTATGCATTTATCTATAAGTTGAGAGATGCATCTGACAGACTATTTTCCTCTCAATATCTCAGTGATGGTTTTCTAAAGTATAGAACTGTGATTAAACTAAAATCTTTTGTTGAAGCCACTCAGCCGTAGTAATGTGTTATGGCAGGCCTGGCAGATTCACAGGAATGCATTTTCAAATTAGCTTATGAGATTTCAAGCCATTAAGAAATGAGTAGTCCAAACGCATTATCAGAAAAATTGACAACAGAAAATAAAATGATATTGTTTCCGAGAAGACTAGAAATTCTGTGAGTATTTTTATTGTATAAATTTTTGGACATACAAAAACAAAATGAACAAACAATATAGACATGTCTCTTCAAAGATAATACAGTCATTGGAGTTCAGGGATTACAAAAAAAATTTAAAAACTGAGTTAATGAGACAATAGTCAAGCTGAGGAAGCAACAAAAAAATGAAGACTTCTAGAATTCTACATAGGAGCCCCTTTAAGTCTTTCACTGATCACAAGTCTGTCAGCAAGTACAGAATCAAACCAAGCAAGGTAGAGTGGAGAAAATTCAAAAAATGTAAAAATTAACAAGGAGCTGTAAGTACGATTCTCAGAGCTCACTTAGAGTTGTAAATTGTTCCAGTTTTCAGCAACCTGAGTGGAAAGAAGTTAACAAATAATGGAAATAGCCACCAAAACCAAGAAAGGATAAAGCTCAGCAACTGAGCGCAATTTATCATGAAATTAAAAGCAATTATAGCCCTGCACAGAAACACATATGTTCAGAGAGAGAGAGAGAGAGAGAGAGAGAGAGAGTAAGAGAGAGGAAATGTATCTTTAAAAGATAAAACACTAATGTACATAACAGATTTTAAAACATAATGTTTAAAATTTAGTAATAACCTTACATGACTGAAGAAACAGTAATCTAAAAATCAAGAGAAAACTCAGTCAACAAAATGAAAATAAATGAGTGTGATTATGAAAACAGCAGAAAAGTAAATTGGTTTTACTTATGTGACTTAAGGGAGATGATATAGAAATATAAATAAATGTGTTAAGAATCAGACCCTTGGGGCTGGAGAAATGGCTCAGTGGTTAAGAACACTGACTGCTCTTGCAGAGGACTGTGGTTCGATTCTCAGCACCCACATGGTGCCTAACAACTGTCTGTAACTCCATTTCTAGGTAATCCAACTCCCTCTTCTGACCTCTGTGGGCATTGCATGACATGGGTGCACCTACCTACATTGCTGGCATTACACTCATACACATAAAATAAAAATAGTAAATAAAATATGAAAAAAGAGTCAAAGACCCAAAATGAACTTATAAAAAGGAAAATATAAATATTTTATTCAAAATAAATGGAAGAAAATGGATGGAATTGTAACATATAAGATCATAATGCAGAAATGATCAGTGAAATTACAAATAATGTGAGAAATGCTAAATGAATCATAGAAAAACTTTGAAAAGTAAATGAGCAGGAAACCAGTAGTCCAAGAGAATACTTCCAAGGATTAAGTATTGAATAATGCAACATATACTCGATTAGAGTCCAAGACAGAAAAGAGAGAGGATGATGGTGGAGTTATATAGAATATTATTTGCAAAAACAAAGGTAGAATTTTTTTTAATTATAAAACATTTCTTAGTAAATGTGTTCTAAACAGAATCAATTCCTATTTATCACATAAATCTGGTCTTAACAAACATTTTCTCTAAGATATACCTACAAGGTAAACTGCTGAACTTTTCATGCCATGAATCAATCAACTCTCTCTCTCTCTCTCTCTCTCTCTCTCTCTCTCTCTCTCTCTCTCTCTCCCTCCCTCCCTCCCTCCCTCTCTCTCCCCATCTCTCAAAATATACACACAGTATTAACTTATGATCCATGAAAAAAACATGACAGTGGCAAGATCTGGGCAGCCAAATTTGTCAAGCTTTAATGTTAACTATAATTTATAATTTGTCATGACCAAAATAAAATCATACATTCATAGAATCTCCATATACTGACATAGGCAAGAATATTTACTAAAGTAGTTGCTACTGCCAGGTTTGCTGCAATAACTTATAAATTCTATACTTAAAGTATATTGTTATATTTACATTAAAACATGCCAACCTTTATTAAATATCTATAATGGAAATTGTGATGTGTAATTTTAGAGGCTACAGTAATGGTATAGATTATGTAGATTTTCACCCACATTAAAATAAGAATTTCTGTCTAGAAATCATCAACTTCATATACTATATCATGTCAAATGATTTATGTAAATTTATTTTGAACAAGGTACATGGTGCATTACTTTTTCATTATTCAATACCAATCCAAGAAACTGCTAAAGCAATAAATAGATGACTTTCTGAGCTTACCAGTTGAATACAGAAATGAGTAATAGAAACACAGACACACACACACAAACACACACACACACACACACACACACAAAATCACATAGAATCAAGGATATATTTTCACTATTTTTCTAAGGGGCTTAAGTTAAGATGTATCCTTTCTTTTTTTCTTTTCTTTCATTTCTTTTTAGGTTCTGAGTCATGAGGTATTGAAATTCCCAAATTTTATAGTTCTCCCCATGTCATATCTTTACTACTATAACATTAGTAGGTTCAAAATACAGCCTATGTGACCACCAGCATAGTGGCTTATGTCCCAGGATCACTGAAAGAAAATTCCTTTGCAGGCTTGTTTACACAGGCGGATATTTGAGGCAGGAGTTAGAATATTCTTTAACAGGGTTTATTGACTGGGTGCCTTTAACAAGCAGGACATTTGCAAACAAATGCTCCACCCAAGTTCAGATGTATTCTTAAGCAGGTGAATTGGGGTCTGATTTAGAAAACCCCATAAGATATTCCAATTATGAAGAATATGACAAATAAAAACTTTAATATTAGAGTTTATTATTAAATTAGATATTATTATTATATTTTATAAGAAATAGTTAGGGCTGGGTATGGTGGTGCACACCTTTAATTACAGCACTAGGGAGGCAGAGACAGAGGATATCTGTCAGATCAACAAAACAACACACAAACAAAACAAAATAAGAACAAAAATGGATAAATATTTAGAAATCAAAATAGTACTAGAAATTTTATTATTTTAGTAATTTGAGGTGTGTGACAGGAGGTCTTTGTGTCTTCCATTCATTCACTTGATGCTCATCTGATTGTTCATCCACTCCATGTAGTCACCATATTATCCACATGTGTACGTAACAGTTCACCAATCTCTCTTCTCTCTGTCTCTCCTTTTCTTCTCCCTCTTTCTTACCCCATCTCTCTCTTTTGCTCTAAAAAATATTCTCATCTGCTAACATTCTGATTTTTAGTTGCCTTTAATTTTTATTTCACAACTGGATTCTTATATCCCAAACATACATTCTCAGAGATTACACATTTTCAGGAATTTTAAGACAAAATGTAGTTGATTATTTTTACTATTAGGTATAAAGTTTATCAATTTCAATTTTCAGCAACTGTTTCATAATAATTCTTTGTAGAATATGCCCAATACATAATTAAATTAGTATATTAGTAACTTTGTAAATCTACACTCATGTAAAAATTACATTTTGAACAAAACAATAATACACATAATGTGTTATTGCTACACATAATTTAGCTTGGGTTATAAGCTTATTCTTCTAATTTCAGATTCGATGGTTGTTATGTAATCAGAAACATACGTTATACCATCAGGACGGGTCATCAAAAGAAGAGCTGCTTGAAAGTTGTTGAAGAGTTTCTAAGTTCATTAAGCAATTTGGGAACCTGTAGCAAAGTTCTATTTTTGTCTCTATCTGCAATTGGGAATAAAACACTGAAAGCAATGACATCCAAACCCATGACACAATCATAAGTTTTTATAGATCTTTTCTGAAGTAAGATTTTGTAAACTTAAAGATAATTTGTTGCCATTTATATATGTTCCTAAAACAAAGCTAAGCAGGTGTTATCTCTATTTCTTATCTCTCCTTTGATGAAACCTAATGAAACCAAACCAAAAATGTTGATTTATCACACTATAGTGTACCTTGTGACACATGTAGAATTGCTTTCTCTGAGTACCATGAAAGTTATATTGACCAAGTATGAGCTCAGCTATCTTTATGTGTAAAAAGCATGACTTTAAAAATCTTCCTATTAAATCTGAGAGGAATATTTATCAAAACAAGATATTTCAGTATATACAAAATAAATAACCCTATAGACATTTTTAGTCCTTTATTTTTTATGAGATCAACATCAATTTACAGAGTTCATAACCCTCTGCAAAATATTTGCTGAGGCCTAACAGCACTTTATAAAACCTTAATCCTCATCTATTTCAGTATACATATATGCTTATTTATTTCTAAGTATTTCTAGATAATACTAAGCATTTTTTATTTATTTCTCAAACTATTTAAATAAACATCACCTTACATTAACCCTGTATGAGATTACATCATTAAGATTCAGATTCATCCGTTTATTTTAGTGACTAACACATGATACTATAATCAAATTTAAAGCTATATTTTTTAATTCAGTTCCTAAATCTGTCCTCTGTTGCTAAGATGTAGTTCTTTGAAAATAACAGGTATATAATACACGAAAACTGTGTATTTGGGTACAAATAAAAGGCTATGAAGTTAATATTTTAATTTTATTCCAAAATTTTACATTATAATAATAAAATTAAAATTCATATATTTTCCATGTTTTTGATTATAACTTTTATAGAGCCCCCCAAATTTAATTCAACAAAAAGAATGTATTTTAAAGTTTGATTGATACAGGCAAATTTGTTTAGTTAAAAATTTTAATAAATCTGTTTGTGTTTGGCTGTATGTTTGTGTGTGTGTGTGTGTGTGTGTGAGAGAGAGAGAGAGAGAGAGAAATCCTTACCATGCTATATTTTGTTGTGATAATAAAAATCAGTTTGTTTTCTCCTTGTTTTTTTCTTAGCATTTGGAAAAACGAACAGAAACTTTTTCACCTGAGAAGAAGTGGACTTCTGACTGACCACTTTGAAGTTCAGACTTGCAGTGAGGAAAAATTCCAAAATCCAGCCTCAGTACAGCCGAGTTCCACTTCCTTCCTGAAATTTCTAGAAGCAGATTTCCTTGCTCTCTCCTGCTCTGATGGTGCAAGTTTTCAGCTGCACACTTAGGTAGTCACATATTCTGGCTCAGTGCCTTCCTTAATTGTCTACGTTTAAACACAGTGGTGATTGTATTTAATATGTATACATTATATGAATTGCTAATTTTAGAGCAAACTGGCTAGCAGTCTTAGTTCTATCCATGACTTTAACTTCCTTTTGTAATGACATGGGGAATTTAGTATGTGATGAAACTTAGAGTCAGTAGAGTTTATACCATTCCTATATTTATCTGAATTTGAAGTCTTATTCATCATTGTTTAGGTGAGAAAAATTTAAATATGTAAGGTACACTGAGTTTTTTGGTTGATTAAATCATTATCCCATATATTCAAAATTTTATTTTGAATGCTATATACAGATAGAAGTATAGAAGTATAAGTACTAGTTGCTTTTCTGTTGCTGTAATAGAAACATCATGACTAAGAGAACTTACAAATGAAGATTTTATTTAGCTTACGGTTCCAAAGGGACAAGAGTCCATCATAGTGAGTACGCATGGTAGCAGAGATGGTTGTAGGAGCAGGAGCTAAGCACTCACATCTTCAAGCAGACACAGGAATCAGAGAGAGATTTGAGATCTGAAAAGAGTTAAGAACTCTATAAGCCTGTCCCCAGTGCTTCCTTCAGCATGGCCACACATCCTAAGACCTCCCAAAACTGCTATCAACTGGGGACAAAATTGTCTGAATACTTGGAGTCAATGGAAGACATTCTTATTCAAAGCACCACAACATCAAAATAAAAATTCACAGTTTTAGTTCTGTCTATAATACTGCTTCTGAAAAAAAGAAAAAGAAAAAAGTAAAAGAAATTTTCAGTGATTTTTCTTAACTATTGTTTGTGCAAACCACTATTAAGAATCATTTATACTGTTTATATGTTTGATCAATGTAACACACACAGCCTAACTACTTTGCAAAGTTTGTTAGGTATGTATGTTTAAAGTATAAAGTTCCTTGTTTTTGTTCTGTATAAGTTGTGTAAAGAAATTTCTGCTTGCCTTTAGCAGATTCAGCTTATTTCTTTCATTGTAATTGAAATGGTTTGACGACAAGTAATAAGACTAATAGTATTCTTGCAGTGAAATTATTGTTCAAATTTCTATTGCATAGTATTAATTTAGTGTCTTTTTATGTAGGTGTATGCATGGCATGGTGCATGTATAAAGGTGGAAGGGCAGCTTGCCTGGAGTCAGTCTTCTCCTCCTCATGTGAGACTGGGACAGAACCAAGATTGTTATGCTAGGCAGCAAATGCGTTTCCCAACTGATGCCACTTGCCTCCCTTTTTTAGTGTAAAAACTAAGATTCCATTCTAATTTGAAGTTATACTTTAAAATGTTTTATTAATTAAATTTTATCTGACAATTTCATACATTTGTACAATTCATTCTGATTACTCGACCCACCCTCTCTTATCTCCTTCCCACCCCTTCTCAAACCAGCCCCCTTTCCCTACATGTCTGTTTCCCAAATTCCAGACTTTTTGCTTTGTTTTGTGGACAACTGGGTTTAATTATTATAATCTGTCTGTGGTTTGAAACTATCCAAAGTAGCTAGTGGGCTTATCAATGGGTGCATGACTAAAGACAAAGACTTCCTCCCCACCCTGGAATCCATCATCAGCCTATAGTTTAGAAGGCAGGGGTAGAGTTCCATGATGCCTTTCCGTCATCCATGTCTGACTGTTGGCAGGACCAGACTTAAGTCCAGCAGAGTCAATCACATCTACTGTTGAGTTCCATTGTATTGCCTTTCTATTGTTGTAGTAGAACTATAAATAAAACAAAATGGGGAGGAAAGAGTTCATTTCATTTTACAAATCAACATGACATTCTATTATGGAAAGAAGTCTGGCAAAGAACTCAAGGCAGGTACCTGGAGGCAGGAAATAAAGCAGACCATGGAGGAACATGGATTGGACTTATTGGTTTGTTTCCTCTGACCTCTGCTCCATCTGCTTTCTTATACGATCCAGGACCACCTGCTCAGGGGTAGGACTGCATGTAATGGGCTCAGCCTCTCACATCAATGAGCAATTAAGAAAATGCCTCACAGGTGTGGACAGAGACTAATCCAATAAGGGAAATTCCTAAATTGAGGTTCTCTTTTGCCAGGTGTGTCTTTGATAACTGAAGCTATCCAGCAAAAGTTCTTTACAGTGAAATTTGACATTTGCTTTTTGGAAAACCACCAGAGAATGAATGTATTTTTTTTAATTTATTTTTATTTTATATGTATGAATATCTTGTCTGGAGGTATGTAGGTGCAGGTGTGTTATGCAAAGCACACAGAGGCCAGAAGTAGGTGTTGAATCCCCTGGAACTGGGATTACAGGTGATTGTTAGCCACATTGGAGCTGGGAACTGAACCCAGATCCTTGGAAGAGGAGCCAGTACTCTTAACTGCTGAGCTCTCTCTCAAGTCCCAGAGAATGAATGTAAATGTAATGATGAGAGATATAATTTTGTGAATAAATTGGATTTCAAAACAGGTCATATGGACATAGATATGGACATAGATAATGTTTTATAGGTTATGTGCACACCTTTCCATTTATATAATCTGTTCATTTTAAAATTAAAAAAAAATAGCGAAACATTAGTATTCCTGTAATTATACTGAAAGCTGTAAGTCCACAATGGGACAGGCAATTGAGAAATATTAAACGAAAACTAAAAGAAAATTTTAAGAAGGATAAAGTAGAGAAAACAGCTTAGGTAACATGATAATGATAGTTTATATTTTGACATGCAACCAAATGAAACACACAAGTAAGAGCATGGTGTGAAAAAATGGTAGTAAGAACATATTTACCCATTTTCTCTTTACATGCTTAATTTTCTGTTCATATTTTGCCTCTTTCTTATCATATACCTGAAAATTGAATGCACATTTTACATTGTATAACATCCTGATGAACACGGGGATTTTAAATAAAGATAAAGTACTTTCTTTTTTGTTGGGTTAGGTACTTTCTGTTCCCATTAATTTGATGACATTCATAATAAAATAGCACATAGTTAGTTGATAGAAAATTCAAGAGATGATTTTACTTGTCAAAACAAATCTGTTATTCTCTTGGAGTTATAAGTGGAACATTTCTCTTTGATTTATGACACCAGTATAAAATTACAATACTGCTTTATTATAATAAGTAGAACCCAAAGTGACATTATTGAATGCATCTGTGGGAGTGAACAGCAGCAGCATGCTAACTGAAAATTAATTTGTATATTTTGAAAGTTTACCAGTTATAACTAGTTTCAGTTTCCTTAAGTATAAACTCATTTTATATTTATTCTTTGCTGTATTTCTGAGAGTAAGGTAAGATTTTAAAGCAAATCTAAGGGGAGTGTGATCGGTCATTTCTGTGCTAATCTTCCATTCATGTAAAGTTACACTACTTCAGAAAATCCAAACATAGGGTCTGTCCAACAAGAATGTCATGGAGGTGTAATATAAGAGTCCAGTCCAGGAACACTCACTCTGTAGTCTCTTGTTCTCTAAAACTTAATAAGTTGTGGCCTTCTGCGTATATCACATTCTGGTGTATGAAGAAGTTTTGCAAGGAGAATTAGGGATGTATTATTAGTACTCTCCCTACTCCCTGTTCCACTATTCTCAATAAGCCTTAGGTGTAGGTGTTCCACTGTGGATGTGTCACTTAGGGCTGAGTGTCTCTCAGATAGGCAGACTAGATTCCAGTGGATGAACTTTCACCAAGGGACATCTGGGCAAAAATGCTTAATCAGATAGCACTTAACATGCATATATGACAGGATGCATGAAATACAGTGTCTATGTGTGTGGCGGGGTGCTTGGGAGGCACAGATGGAGGGATGGGCTCTAAATTTGATTAAGATCTATTATATGAAATATACAAAAACTAAATAAAATATTTTTAAAAGAATAACAGGGAGTAAAGTCAGAGAGAGCTCATTGTCAGGTAGAGTTAATTCTGCCTATAAAAATCACAGGCAGACTTTTAACTATGTACTTTAATATCCCTCTCAATTATTTGTCAATGACATTATTTTATGATAGACTGACTCTGCATTAACTTATTAATTATTTTTATAATATAAAAGGAGAAACTGCCAGATACTAGATTTATAATACAGGGCATAAAGATCAAAAACATAATGTCTTTACCACATGTTTTTTAAAATATTTTGTGAACTCTGAAAAAGGGAGATGACAGTCGAAGTCCATGCAGCACAGTGTTTCCAGTTGGTATTTTAATTATGCTTTGTGAAATCTATTGATACTTTTTTTATTTCCTAAAAACAAATGAAGTAAATCTCATCAGAGTTATCTACTCCTGTGGATAGTCATTTATATGATAAACCTCTTTGATCTACAACTACATTACCACAACCCAATTGTCTCATGCTGTTCATGAAAGTCAGTAATAGGACACAGACTGTGATGTTATTAAAGCAATTCAATGACAGAAAATTAGAATGTCTACTAAAATATCACAAATGAGCATGACAATTTTATGGAGTGCTGCTGGAGGGATATGATATTGAAGACTGCTTTTGTTGTATGGCTTTGAGAGTAATAGTAATATCATTATGGTTCTTATAAAATTAAAAAATATTGTTTTAAATCACAGCATTGTACTCAGCATACTAAAATGAAATTTCTTTCCATTGTATAGACAGATAAATAAATTTCAAATAATAACTATTTTGTTAATTTTACAGTTATAATTATAATCTGAGTTCTAAATGATAAATCTTAGATAATTTTGCTAAATTATTTCAAAATATGTGAAAGCTCAAAATAAGACTTTTCATTAGTAAAATATTTTGCTGAAAGTGAACATGACATGAACATGAAAATGAATATGACAATGAAATTTTATGCTGGAAATGTAGCTCAGTGGCACAGTACTTGTGCAGTATATATGAGGCATTAATGCCTGGTACCACAAAAGAGTTTTTAAAATTTTGCATCACGGGGTGATATAAATGTTCTTTCTGGAAGGAAGTTATAGTCTCACTAATAAGAAAAATCTATTTTGCAATTTCATGATGATCCTTCCTAAACTGAGATTAAGGAATGTATAGATTATTTATGTCTCATGACAGTCACTAAAATCTTATGTGATCATTTATGGTGAAGAGATACTTTTAAACAATCCCAGACATTTTATTCATTTCAATCCTTAACTTACTGGCCACAATACTCCCTGCTAGATTTGTCTCCTGTTTCTCTAAGCTTCATACTTAGCTTTCTTTTTTCATTCATGTATTCATTTATATTTCAAAATGCACAGTGCATGAAATTGCAGTGTTAGATTGTATATATTTCCTGTGATCAATACTTTCATTGTGCAGTGACTTAGATAAAACATAAGCTAGGCAGACTCCCAAGCAAGAAACTAAGAGTACCATAGTATCTGTACGTTTTGGACCCTGATATATGAGGGAACTATAGGTCAGTACCAATGACTTCCACTCTAAATCATCAATAGTTATAGAATGATCATATTTCCAAATTTTATGTGGAGACACCAAGTCATAGAAATTAAATGATTCTTGAAAATATAAAATTTGTTTATTAGATCTGTCTGAGAGATTAAGCTCTAAAATTATTGTTTAGACACTAGGATAAAAGCATGATTTCAATCAGATGAGGAATGTCCTTTCTATGATGACAAATTATAAAATTATAATTTCTAAGATTC
>NW_008342282.1:3775304-3796492 GCF_000622305.1 Nannospalax galili | reverse complement strand
GTATCAAATTTTTTATTAGAATTGTAGTTGTGGATTATGAATTGAATATTGGAAAATAAATGTGGGGATTTCTTTGGCTTTGGTAAAGCAGGACTTTCTAAAAATAATAAGAATTTGAATAATATATACATACTTAGAAATCAAGTATAATAAATTCATTGGAAGATAATAAAATTTATCTCCATAATCTTGGTGGAATGTTGCCACTTTTGATACTCACAATCTTCTCCTGAGTAATTTACTGATCATTCTGAGCACTATCCATGTTCCCTCACATGCAATAAATGAGGAAGTGTACCAGAAAGATTTTGAGAACAGAATGAGACAATTGCCATAATCCTCATGAATGCTTCATCACAACCTAAAACTCATCCATACATCAAGATTGACAAAATTTCATGATAGGGTTTACTACTCTTATGCTTGTACCAGTCCATGATGCTGGTTTCAGAAGAGAGAACACTCATGGACTGTCCTGTGGCTATGTCATGTTTCTTTCAGAATCAAAATGACTTACCCATGAACTTTTTAATTTCTGTAATGTAAGGGTAGATAGTGATGCAAAGTGATTTTCCTGAATTATAATGTGGTAATAAAGTTCCTTTCAAGTGGCAGTTGTAGATCCTGCCCCCTCCCTCCATCAACAATGATTTCTGTGTGTACAGTAGAATGTCTAAAGATCTTGTTTACTTTTACTCAAGTACCAGTGCAACCTCAATCTCTTTTGGATAGTTTTTACTATCCTTTCTTTCCACATACAAATCTTCAACACCCAAACTCAATGTTCTACTTTATATGCATAACGATAGAACTCCACTCATGCTGGGGGCCATTTCCTTGATGTTCTTTTTAATAATTAAATGGCCACCAGCAAGCACATTTCAAATACAAAGAAACAGACATTTTCCTTAATACCCCTTCTAGCAAAAATGATTTTTATCATTTACCTTCCATTGCTTTAACATTTAAAAATACATTACAGATTGAGGCAAAGGTTATTTCTTAGCACTATTTAATCCTCTTTATATATTTAATTAGGATCAAGTATTTCTATTTTCCTGTGAAAATCTGTTGGAGTATAAGGCTATGGGTTTTATATAAAATGCATATTACAATGTTTAAGCGAAAAAAATTTACAGCAGTAAAATATAAGTGACTTTTCTGTAAACTGTTCTTGAATGAGAGAGTTTGATCCAGGTCATCTGTCTGGAATAGATAAAGCTTCAGAATTAAAAAATATTATTTTGTTATTTCCTTTTTAGTAGTATGTGCTTTAATGGAATAGCACATTTTACAATCAAATGATAATTCTGTTTTCTATTTCTTCTTACACAGCATTGTCAAAAATATTTTAGCGATATGTGTACATTAATACGTGAGCAATCTAAGAACTGTTTTGAGAAAGACGTGAAGTGAAAATGAAAACTTATCAACTATATTAAGAAAGATATACGTGAATGAAGTTAAAAAGTTGATTAAGAGCAAAATAAGATGTTTTGAGTATCATGAGATTCAAACATTCATATGAGAAAAATAATATTTTTTGAGAGTGAGACATTCAATGTGGTGAAAATTGAGTAACACTGTGCTCTTGAGAGCAGATTATTCCAAGAGAACAAATGCAAATGCTGAGGGTGGGAAGGAGGGAGCAGAAGGGGGAGGGAGAGAGGTAGAGGGAAGAGGGGGAGAGAATTTAGTTTGATACAGACAGTTCAGCTTTCGAGAGACAGCAGGCCTGACTTAAAGAAATGTACATTCACTTGCATTTAATTCACTAGTGTTTACATAAAATTTGTTTTGTAGGAGCTTTTTTTTAAAAAAAAGGAGCTGTGAGGCGGGAGAAATAGCTCAGTAGTTAAGAGAACTAGCTGTTCTTACAGAAGGCTGGATTCAGTTCTCAGCAACCATATGGTGGCTGACCGCATCCTTAACTCCACTTCCAGGAGATATGACACCCTCTTCAGGCCTATGGGGGAATTTCATGCGCAGATGCACTTTAAATGTTCAGGCAAAACATTCATACACATAAAATAAAGATAAATAAATAAAAAGAATTAAAACGTATTTTGCAACTTAATTTTGGATAGTCGTTGCAGATAAGTAGAGTATACTGAAGAAGTAAAATTGATAGTAGTTTTAGAATATGTGCTGCCAAAGCAAATCCTCCTCAAAGGAAATCCTCTTCCATATGCATTCCCCATAGGAGGACAAGGGGAACACTGGGCCTAGCATGATGCTACCTTGGGTGTTTTATGTCCCAAGACAGAGAATATGACAGTAATGTTAATTCGTAATTTTTTATTTGTATCTATCCACTATAAAACTTTGCTATAAGAAATAAAGAGAAGCTAGGCATGGTGGCACAAGCCTCTTATCCCAGCATTCAGAAAGCAACGGCCAGTCAATCTCTGAGAGATTAACGCTAACTTGGTCTATATAGCAAGTTTCAGAGCAGCTGGGACTACAGGGAAAGCTTGTCTCAAGAAAAATTAAAAAAAAAAAACAACCAGCAAAATGACACAAAGCAAAAACAAAAATAAGTAGAAGACATTACTGCTTAACCTGCTAGACTCAAAGATATATCAAGGATTTCTCATATGATTACCTACTAGGTATAGTGTTTTAAATTTACAAATCCATCTAATTTTTGAAACTATTCTGCGGGTAGCCTTGCCTTCTTGATTAGGTCTGTTTAAAAATAATGCACAACTGAGTCAAACCCTGCTTATCATGGATAGACATATTTAAAATTCCTCTAACTCGCAAGTATAATAAAAACACACTTGTAATTTACAAGTTGTTTATGTGTTTCCTCTTATATCCAAATATTGTTAAATGTGATTTTTCAGAATTTTTTACCAGTTGAAAATGTTTTCTGTCACATTTATTTTTGGTGTTGCTGTGATTGCACCTTGCACATGCAACTCAAGCCTTCTATTCACGAGCACCTACTTCTCCCCATTGTCATATTTTAAGAATTTTACCAACGCTAATTTTAAGCTCTGAGGAAATTGCAAAGTATATATCATGAAGTAAAGATGAACCTATCTTTAAGGACATTTTTACATTTCCCAAAAAGCAATATTCAAGACATAGTTATATGAAGACAAATCTTCACATCCTTAAATTATACAGTTTCATTTTCTTAAGATCATTTAAAAATCATTCTTGTGATACATTTTCCAAGGTGATCCTGTAACACATTTTTCCTTTAGACTCCAGAGGACCTTTGATATCTTCATGGAGCTAAGAAAAAAAGGTGTCTTACTCTTTTTTTAATGCTGTAGAACCCATTTATTTTCTTAAAAATTAAGCAAGGAAATTAAGTTTGCATTGTGACGTTCTCAGGCAATAAAGGACTGGGAAATAGTGGGAAGTTTCAGAGGTGTCTGGGCTTATGAATGAACTCTTCAAACTTAATCATGAAATAGTATTTTATATGATCCTAGCTGCTCTGAGGGGTTGTGCTGTGAAAATGCTGTAGTGGTTGCTATATAGATTTGGGGAAAAAATTAAAGATTTTCTTAGAAGTACTGTAAACTTGCAATACATTCACATTAGAAATACTAAAGGAGAGAAAAATAAAATGATAATTTGTCAGTTTACTCTTTCCTTTGTTTGCAAATTTATCTCTACTTTGCTTCTATTATAAGCATAAGTTGATAATTAAATATGAGTATGTGAGCACGTCAATAAACAATACTTTCTGCATCTAAATTAGTCTGATTAAAAGACTAAACAATTAATCTGCTAGTGTCATAAGGCCAAACTACACCAAACTTTACTAAGTATAGTGTTGAAAGCTTGCTGTTTTGAGAAAGAATAATAGATGTGATTTGTAACTGAATACTATTTCTTAAAAGAAAGAGTGGATTAGTGAGATAAATGAAAATGAAAATAGCTCATACTGGATTGATCAGAAACCATCAGTCATTCAACAATGTGGCCCTGAGTATTATTTATTTCCATCTTCACTCTGAGCACAGTTTAGGGATTCATGGAAGAGAGATCAGAAAGTAATGGAAAGCAAAGAGTTGAACGCTGAGAGAATTGTGGGAAGAATTCCAAAATCCTTTGTATTTTATTTAAATAACCTTTTTCCCCTTAAGGTAGCATTTGCTTCTTATTTCTTTATTAAGATCAGATAAAGATATTTTTGAATATTTATTTTTATTGAAATTTTGTGCCTTTCATACAAAACATGTTACTCATCTTTATACCCCCTTCTCCATGCGTATTACCCCACAGCCCTCCCACCAGATTCCATGCATTCTGTCATTTCTATTAAGGCCTATTAAGGGAAGTTAGTGTAGCCAGACATCCCTCAGTGGAAGCTCTCCAATTGGGATCTAGTCAGCCTATATAGAGTCACTCCCTTGAAGAAAATCTGTTTTCCCCACCAGCAGTAACCTTCTGCCAATATTCCTTCAGCTAAGTTTGAGACAAGCTGCTCATTTCTACAGTACTCTGCTTGGCTTTTCTCTCCTTGAATTTGCATGGGTCTTGTACATGCTGACATCATTGCTGTAGATACATATGAACAAGTTTCTAGGAGCCTGTAAGACTCTGTTTCCATATGTTCATTCACCCTCTCCCCTGGATCGTACAGTATTTCCCTCCACCACTATGCAATGGTCCCTGAGTCCTAGTGGGTAAAGTTTAATAGAAGAGTCCTGTACAAGGGTCCACACTCTGGTGAATCTTATTCTCTATGCTTGGTTCATTTGTGACCTTTTGTGTCATTGCCTTCTCTTGAATGATGAGAGCTGAGACATACATTAGTATACTATCTACACTTTGTTCCACTATGTTCCATGAGCCTTGGGAGTAGAGGTACCATTGTAGATGTGTCATTTAGTGTTGAGCATTTCACAGATAATCTCTGTGTGTGACCAGTCGTGGAACTCCATAGTACTCCCTGTCTGTTGAAAAAGAAGTTTCTTTGATGAGTGGTGACTGGCATACTTGTCTGGAAATACATATTTAACATAGAGTAAGAAATTATATTTGTCTAAGTATATGACAATCTTACAGTTCACTCTAGGAGCTATAATCTCTTCAGCCATGTTTATTTACTATGTTTACAGGACCACACATGACTTCCCTCCCCTGAGTGGGCTTTAAGTCCAAGATAAAAGTGCCACATGTCCCCAAACACAGTTTGCTGTGTCGTCATTGCTATGGTTATTAGGCCTTAAAGCTGGGGTTGGATGATCTATTGATGTTCTTCCTTAACAGCTTTCATAGTGTCATGAGAGACAGTCTTCAGGGAAGTATCTTCCAATTCAATTCCAAGTCCATTGCTTCAAGTCCTGTGTCCAAAGTATGTCCTGTCTTCAACAGTAGTGTCTTACCTTCAAGTTCTGGGAGGCCATCAAGGGTTATGAGAATAGCTTGTGTAATTTTGAGAGTCTCAGACTACCCTGGTCAACAACTCAAAGAGAAGTATCTTCTGTCTGGCACCGTTGCTTGTTATGTAGCCTTCAGCTATACACATGAATACATGTAGAGATATTATATGTATAATTTTTCAGTAGGCTTTTAAACAAGTACTTTTACCTCTGTTTTTCACACAAGATAAACATTATTTATTACTCCTCTCACTCTGTTCCTATCTAATGCTTCTTTTCCATCCCAGTTAAAGTACCCCCATTTTCCTCTTGATAACACCTGTCTCCTATGATCCCCACTTTTCATGAGCTCTTTCATTCCTTTTACAGTATGTTTGCTTGTATAACCCTCCCTCCTTGCCTCCCATTTAAATACCCACATTTTACCCATTCTGCCCTTAGTAACACCTTTCTCCTATGGCTCTTCTCTCAGGCTCTTTCTTTCCCTTTACCTCCCTGGTCCTTTCCATTATCCTGGCTCCTGCAGTTTCATCAGGAAATATACTCACATATAAGAATTCAGGAGAACATACATCATCTGTTTTTCTGTGTATAACAGTTTCTAGTTCCATTCATTTAACTGCAAATTTCATGGATTCGTCTTATTACAGCTGCATAGAACTCCACTGTGTAAATATACCACATTTTTATTATTCTCTCATCATTTGAAGGACACCTAGGTTGCTTCTATTTCTTAGCAATTGTGAAAAGAGCAGCAACAAACATGGATGTACTGTACAAGTTTCCTTGCAGTAGGATTAGTCCTCTGGGTATAAGGCTAATGAAGTGGTATAACTGGATCCTTTGTAAGGTTTGTTTTTAGTTTCTTAAGAGTTCTCCACAGTTCTTTCCATACTGGTTGCACAAGTTTGCAATCACCCCATCAGTAAATGAGCCTTCCCCTTTTCCCACATCATTGCTAGGATTTGGTATCATTTGTTCCCTTGATCTTAGCCAGACTGCCTGGGTAAGATGAAACATTAATGTAGCTTTAATTTGCATTTCTCTAATTCCTAAGGATGCTGAACATTTTTTAGGGTGTTTTATTTCTTCTTTTGAGGAATCTCCATTCAGATCCTTAGCCATTCTTTTAATTCGGGCATTTGTTTAAGTGATTCTTTATTTTCTGAGTTCTTTATATATTATAGATATTAAAACTCAATCAGATATATCATTGTTGAAGAACTTTTCCCAATCTTTGCATTTTCTCTTCCCTTCCTTCTTTGTTTCTTTTGACATAGAGGGTTTTATTTTAGTTTAATGAGGTCCCACTTGTTGATAGTGGACATTAATTCCTGAATAACTGATGTCCAAATCAGAAAGTCCTTTCCACACCTATATCTTGTAGGGTAACGCCTTGGCTTTTTTTCTAACAGTTCAGGTTTTGCATCAAGGTCTTTGATCCATTTGAAGTTAACTTTTGTTCAAGGTGAAAAATAAGGGTCTCATTTCATTCTACTACAGGTGTAGATCCAGTTTTGCCGGCACCATTTTTTGAAGATACTGTATTTCCTCCAGTGTGGTTCCTTTGCACCTTTGTCAAATATCAGGTGACTGAAATTGTGTGCACTCAAGTTCAGGTCTTTAATTTTGTTCCATTGATCCATGTTTCTGTTTTTGTGCCAGTACCATGCTGTTTTATAACTATAGCTCTGCAGTATAGTTTGAGATCCAATATGGTAATCCCCCAAGAACTGCTGTTTTTTTGCATAGAATTGGTTTGGATATTTGGATATTTTGTGATTCTATATGAATTTTCAGATTTCCTCATTTTGTGAAGAATGCCATGGGGATTTTGACTAAAATTGTATTAATTTATAGATTCTTTTTGGTAGGTTGTCATTTTATTTCCAATCCATGAAATGCAAAGTCTTTCCATTTCCTGATGTCTTCCTTTATCTGTTTCTTCAAAGATTTAAAATATTCATTATAGAGATCTTTAATGTCTTTAGTTAAGTTTATTCTTAGATTTTTTTTTGAAACTATTGTGAAAGGGAAGGTTTCCATGTAGTCTTTCTTCGATGGCTTGCCATTGGTATATAGAAACATTACTGAGTTTTGCAGATCGATTTTGTATCTGCTACTTTGGTGAATGTGTTAATCAGATGTAGGAGACTTCTGGTAGAATTTTGGGGGTTTCTGATGTATAATATATCATCTGCAGTTAAGGATAACTTGACTTGTTCTTTTTATATTCATACTTCTTTAATTTCCTTCTCTTGCTTTATTGCTCTAGCCAGAGTTTCAAGTGCTATATTAAAAAAAATGAAGATAGTGAATAGACCTGTCCGGTTCCTGATTTTAATGGGAATACTTCCTGTTTTTCTCAATTCAGACTGATGTTGGCTATGGTTTTGTTGTATATAGCTTTAAATATGTTGAAATACATTCTTTCCTGTCAAATTCTATGACTTTTAAAGTGAATTCATGTTGGATTTTTCAGTTTTTTTTAACATCTATTGAGATGACCTTGTGATTTTTGTCTTTGAGTGCATTTATATGATTCATAACATTTATTGGCTTATGTATATTGAACCATTCCTGCCTCTCTGGAATAAGGTCAACTTGGATCATCTTTTTGATGTGTGTCTGGATGTGGTTCACAAGCATTTCATTGAGAAGTTTTCATTTATGATCAATAAGGATAGGAGTCTATAGTTTTCTTTTTATGTTGTGTCTTTACATGGTTTTGGTATTTGAGTGATTCTGACTTTATGGATGAAGTTTGGGAGTTCTCCTCTAATTCTATCTTTTTTAATAATTTAGGTACTATTGGTTGTTGATCTTCTTTAACTGTCTGACAGAATAATGCTGTCCTGGCCTGGGCATTTTTCAGTTGGAAGGTTTTTTTGTTTTGTTTTGTTTTGTTTTTTGTTTGTTTTCTTTTAATTACTGAATCAATTTCCTTATTTGTTATCAGTCTATTTGAGCTGTTGATTTCTTATTGCTGGTTCCTTTAAATTTAGATATCACCCATTTCTTTTAGGTTTTCAAATTAAAAAGAGTACAGTTCTTTTTAGTAGTCCCTTATAGTGTTGTGGATTGTTTTGGTGTCTCTTGTGATGCTTCCTCTTTCATCTTTGATTTTGTGAATTTGGATATTCTTTTTTTCTTTTGGTTAATTGGGCTACAGTTCTGTCTATGTTATATATATATTCTAAGAACAAGCTTTTAGATTCATTGATTCTTTGTATTCTTGCCTATTTCTAATTAATTTCTGCTCTGATTTTTGTCATTTCTTCTCATTTTATGGATTTGGGCTTCATTTATTCTTGCTTTTTCAGTCTTGAGTTGCAGTGTTTTATTCAAACTTCCCTCTTATGTTTGCTTTTAAAGTGTCACAGAGGCTTTGTTGTGTTGTATTATCCTTTTCATTTAGTTTGAGGAATGTTTCTTTCTTTCTTAATTTCTTGTTTAATCTCCCTGAGTTCATGTATTTGCTAGAGCTTCTTGTGATCTTATAGGATGCATGGAATTAGTTCAACTTTTCAGTTTTTGTTGAGGTTTGTTCTGTGATTCATTGTTTTCAATTTTAGACAAACTTCTAAGGGCTGCTGAACAGAAAGTGTTTTCCTTGGTGTTTAAATGGAATATTCAGTGGTTGTCTATTAGGTCCATTTGATGAATGGTAACATTTAATTCAGATGTCTCTCTGTTTACTCTTTGTCTGATTGACCAGTTACTTGTCTATTGGAGATAGTGGGGTACTGAAGTTCCCTATTATTATAGAATTGGGGTTAATTTGTGTCTTAAAGTCCTGTAGTGCTGTTTTGAATGAAATTCTGTACATCAGAATTTAGTGCATATATGTTCCTGATTGTAATAACTTCTTTGTCAATTATTGCTTTGATCAGAATGAAGTGACCATCTTTATGTCTTATTAAAGTTTGAAGTCTATTTTGTCAGCTATTAGAATTGCAGCCTCTGTTTTTGTCTTAGTTCCATTTGCTTGGAATACATCTTTCTAGCCTTTTGCCTTAAGGTAGTGCCTATGCTTGATGGTGAGCTAAGTTTCTTTTTAAAAATATTTTATTATTATTTTATTTTATGTATGTGCGTGTAAGTGACTGCATGTAGGGAAGTGCACCCATCTCGTCCAATGCCTGTGGAGGACATAAGAGACTGTCTGGTCCCCTGGAAATGGAGTTACATAGAGTTGTTAGGTGCCATGTGGGTGCTGGGAATCGAACCCAGGTCTTCTGCAAGACCAGTGTTCATATCCACTCAGCCATCTCTCCAGCCCCGAGATGAATTTCTTAAGGAAAATAAAAAGATGCATTTTGTTTCTTAATCCATTTAACTAGCCTGTTTCTTTTGACTGGGAGTTCAGGTTATTGATATTTGAAGTTATTTTTGAAGGATATGTATTGGTTCTCATTTTAATTTCTGTTTGTATTCTTGCTCTAATTTGTGTTTCCACAATTATACACTCATTTAGTTTCTTTGTATTGCCACTTGTGTATAATCATTTTTTTCTTCAGTTTTTTGTACAGCTTTGAGTATTCTCTGATGTGTTGTTTTGATGGACACAAATTCATTCACTGTACATGTGCCATTGGAGATATTTTTCCTTTTTCCTTCAAGTATTGTAGACAATTTTCCTGGGCAAAGTATTCTAATTTGGTATCTATGGTCTTAAAACTGGAAGTACTTTGGTCTAGGCATTTCTGGCTTTCATAGTCTGCATTGAAAAGTCAGCTGTACTTATGATAGGTTTTTCTTTATGTGTTACTTGTTTTATCTTGCAACTTTTAGTATTTTATGACGTTGGTTAACTCTGTGGGGTTCTTATTTTAGAATTCTTTTATAGTACTGGTATTATTTGGAGGTAAAATGTTATTCTGGTGTCATATTATTTTTATTGTGGTTTTGGCATGTTGATTGTTTTCTGTTGCTTGTGATTCTGAAATGAAACTCAGCTTTCCTTTGTTAAATTCTAGTCCTTTGTTAAATTCTCTTTGTATTTTTTATGTACTTTGGTTTTTTTCTCATTGGGTATGAAAAACTGGTTGGTCTAGGCTTCAGGCTCTCTCTTTTGATTTTATATTGGAGGGACCAGATGGCTCCATTTAGGTTATTCAGTGGCTCTCCCGGGAAGTGAAGTGTCCCTACCTAGTTACAAGCACTTCAGAAGATCCAGATGGATAGTGACAAGATCCAAAAACAGATGATGGGAGATGGATGTGCTGGTCCCTACTAGTCAGCAGGTAATCATGATCCTGGAGCGGTGGAAGGAACTGCAGATGGTCCCAAAGCATGAGAATGGGCAAAGCATCATTTGGAAAGCTCTCCCTGCTGAGAAGGAGTCAGTTTGGAGTCAGGTGCTCTCAGGCATCAATGTATTACTCTTATTTTCCAAATTTTCTTATTATTCCCATTACATTCATATATTTCCCAAAATTTGCATTTCTGTGCCTTACTTACAATATAACCTTTCAAACAGTAAGCTTATCTTTCTGAACAATTGTTTCTATCACAATTTTAAAAGTAAATAAGTATATTTGATTTTAAAGTAATATTTTTCTGTGTGATTTTCATTAAAAACATATTCCAAAGAAAATGATAGCTAACAATTCTGCATTTTTTCCTTCTTTAAATATATATCAGTTTATTCGAAAAAAGTAGTTTGGGTTTGAATCTGAACTTCACTTATCAAGATAACCCTGGGCGTTTATTCTCACCCTCCTTGAGTCACATGTGTAGAGTTCTGGAGAACTTTCTGTGTCCATGCTTACAAAATCCATTCTTAATTGTAACATTTGTCCTTCTGTCCTTATTATCTTAATGCTAATTTTTCATCTTCGTGTATCATGTTAGAAATCTAGGAAATCAGAATATCACTATATTTTTATATTCTGTCCTTGGACATCTTATTGACTACTCATTTTACATGTTTAAAGTCCTTCTGCCCTTGCTCTTCAGTGTGTTCTTGCTGTTCCTGCTAAATAATTCATAAACCCTATTCACCTGCTTTTGAGTAAAACTTAACCTATCTTCTCAACATGCCAATCTTTCCTCTGTTAAAATCACCCTGAAATATTCAGTCCATCATAGCGAATTAATGAGCTCCATGTCCACAAGGCTCTCACATTCAATAATTCTTTTACAAAATTGGACTTCTTGCTGCCACTGGCAATGAATTGGTTGACTACTAACATTTATTATGACAATTTTCTAATTATAATTTATAGCAGGGCCAGAATAAGTTTTCTGTGTTTCCAAACTTCAATAGTTTACATGCTGCCTTGTCCTTTCAGATAAAATTCTACTACATTGCCTGAGGCAGTCCATTCCTAGGAAGTACTCATAACTGAATTACAGATATTACAGATCAGAATGAGAGAACCCTGAAAGTAGATACTTGCCTGTTTTAATTTATACTCAAAGATTAAGATGAAATTGTGCTAAATTGAAGATCATCTTAATCTTGGATCTCTTTGTGACAATTCTCATAGTATTTGGAAATGACCCTAAATTTATCATCTAGTATCTCTACATAAACAGTGAAATGACTTTTTCACATTTCCTAATAAGTAAACACATATTATTTGAATTAAAATACTGTTTAATGAATATAACTTTAGATGTAAATAATTACAACATAACAATTGGGAAATGGTTCTAAATATTTTTTAAGTGCCATTATATGACTTTTTCTCTTTGGCCTAAAGAATTTATATCTTTTCATCTCATGTCCTTGATGATCAGTTTTGTAAGGATTCTCAAGGGTTCCTGCACAACCAGTTCTCTAGCATGCAACAAAAGCTTCCTTTGACTTCTTTATCTTCCATTTATCACTTGTCAGAACCCTTGCCTCCTCCTTTAGGTTTCAGGCATGGGCATCTACCTACAGTTCTCTGTACATGTGTTTTCACATAATGACATATGAGTTTATTTTAAAAAATGGAAATGATGTATTTCAAAACACAAATTACTTAGTACTCTTAAGTCATGTACTTGAACAGCTATAAAAATTCCTCGTAATTCTGCTAACATGCAAGATCTTTAAAAAAAAAAATTTATGCCAGGTGTGGTGGAGCACGCCTTTAATCCCAGCACTCGGGAGGCAGAGGCAGGTGGATCTCTGTGAGTTCAAGGCCACTGGCCTCAGACAAGATTTTTAATTAATTAATTTTTAAATATTTTATTTATTTATTTTATTTTATGTGTATACATGTATTACCTGCTTGTAGGTAAGTGCACCCATGTCATGGAATGTCGGAGGAGGACAGAAGAGGCTGTCGGATCCCCTTGACCTAGAGTTAGGGACAGTTGCTAGCTGCCACCGTGGGTGCTGGGTTTCGGATCCCAACACCCCCCACACCCCCCGCTTCTGAAAGAACAGCCAGTGTTCTTAATGGCTGAGCCATCTCTCCAGTCCCTTAAATTTTTCTTAAATTTTATTTTATACGTATAATTGAATTGCCTGCAAGTATGTAACTGTACCCATATTCTGCAATGCCGGCAGAGGTCAGAAGATGGCATCACATCTCCTGGACTGGAGCTATGGATGGTACTTAGCTGCCATGTGGGTTCTGCGATTCAAGCCCAGGTCTTCTGCAAGAGCATCCAGTGCTCTTAACCACCAAACATCTTTTGAGCCCACATATAGGATCTTAAATCAGAGACCACATTCTCTTCTTGTCTCATGAAACCCTTATCAGGACACAACCCATATTCTGGTGGATGACATATTTTGTTAAATTCTTGAAATTTAATAAAGTAATGAGGGGCTGGAGAGATTGATCAGCAGATAAGAGCTTTGACTGCTCTTGCAGAGGATCTGAACTTGAATCTGACCTTCTCGGGAATTGCATTACATGGGCACACTTACTACAGGCAGAAAATTTACACATATACATAAAATAAAAATAAAATATATTTCAAAAGTGAATTAGCAGTTTCTGAATTTCAAGTTTTATACTGAGGTCTATTGAACCTCATCTCATGGCTCAGGGGAAGAAAATTTGTAACAGACCTGGCTGGTTCATGAATACAAGGAAGCAGAGGCTTCCAGGCCACTGGAAGCTTGCACTTGTGAACTTGTGGCAACAGTGGCATCAAGCCAGGATCCATCCCAACTCAAGTAATCAAGGGCCCATTTGGGAGGAGAGAAATGGGTGTCAGACAGCCCTAGACTGAGAACTATTGGAAACTGATGCTAGGTGAGGGAGATTATGCTGTACACATATGATCCCTAGCTGGACTGACAAGACTTCAGTGGACAAATTTACACTAAAGGACATCTGAGTACAAACTCTTGACTGGATAGGACTTAATGTGTATGGAGGAGTACTTGAGGTCCAGTGTGGGGTGGGATGCATGTATGGGGGAGGGGGAGGGGATATAAATTGGATTAAGAAATGTTGTATAAAATTACAAAAGCTCAATAAAAAAAATAAAAAATAAATGAATTAGATTTTTTTTGTGTGTGGACTGGATTAGATTAAGATAGCCTGTTCAAAAGATAGTTTAAATATATGATGTACCACAAGTTACACTACTGAATTAGGATCAAGTAAGGGAGCATGTACATTTAATGAATGCTAGGAATAATTTTGGAAAAAGAATTGATCAATATGTGATCTGCTAAGAAAGTGAACTCAGTGAACACAAATAATGATATTTGATTTTAAAACCTGATGTTCATGTACAGAACACAAGATTCAATGAAATGGTTGTGAAGTATTGCATATTTTTAATGATAATATTATGGAGATACTATATTAGTTAAAGCAATGAAGATTCATTCCATAATGATTGATTAAGTGGAAAAAAAAGATCTTTATTGTAACAGCAGATTACAAAATTAGAAGATACATAATCTTGACATGACACATGACATTCCAAAATGATAGGACGTTTTTTATTTATTTACTTATTTTTACTCCAAAGAGAAGCAATTTTTAACACATTTTTCCAGACATAACTTGAAGCAGGTTACTATATACATATGTGTGTGTGTGTGTGTGTGTGTGTGTGTGTGTGTGTGTGTGTGTAATATACGTAAAACGAAGTTTAAAATGGAGGGAAATAGGAATAAGAAATCAAAGACAAAAGGATTAGCTAACATGGGGTCAACTTTGGTAGAATAACAAGTAGGCTTTATTCCAGCGATGAAGGGATGGTTCAATATACACAAGTCAATAAATGTCATAAATCCTATAAATGGACTCAAAGACAAACACCACATCGTCATCTCAATAGATGCAGAAAAGGCTTTTGACAAAATTCAGCATTCATTCATGATAAGAGTTCTAAATGGAATTGGACTGGAAAGAACATACCTTAACATAATTAAAGATCTATACAACAAATCCAAAGCCAACATCATTCTAAATGAAAAAAAAATAAAACAAAAAAAAACAAAACAAAACAAAAACAAAAAACTGGTAGCATTCCCATTAAAATCAGGAATCAAACAAGGATGTTCACTATCTCCACTCCTTTTCAGTATAGAGCTTGAAACTCTTGCTAGAGCAATAAGAGAAGGAAATTTAAAAGATTATTAATTGGAAAAGAAGAGGTAAAATTATCCCTAAGAGATACTAACAATTCTACCAGAAAACTCCTAGAACTGATCCACACTTGCAGTAAAATGTCAAGTCACAAAATAGTACAAAAGTCTGTAGCCTTTCTATATACAAACAACAAGCAATCAGAGAGAGTACCTGGAAACACTCCCATTCACAAAAGCCACAAGCTATAGTCACAACTCCTTCTCAAGAAGGAAGCCAAGGATTGGATGGAGAAGTTACTTACCCTTCTGAACCAGTCAACCTTAGCTGCATGTGAAGGAAGAGCTAAAGATATATAAGCTGAGACAGCCATGAGACACCTCTCTTGCCATTTTGTGCAGCTGTTGGGAGGTCACAGGATCTATATTTGAAGATGGATTTTTCAGCACAGCTGTAACTGAGGGTGGGGGCAGCTCCCACTTCTCTGCAAATAAACCTCCACCCTATGCTCTGTTAGCAAACCCAATAAACGCCTTAGGATTTTCTGGAAAAAACAAAAAAAAAACCCCACAGAGCTAAAGAGCAGTATTTTTTTTTTTTTTATAGAAAAGTGACAAGTGATGTTAAAAAGTACTGTAGGAGACAATTATTCCAAATGTTCTTCTCCTGTTGTATCAACTGTTCCTTTGAGCAACATTTGCCAGGTAAAGGAATTATGACAGTACATATCCTCCTGGGCCAGCCCGTCTCTGTTATCTGGGTTTGATGTTAAGTTGATTGACTGTTATTTTCTCTTCTTTAAGATTTGTGTTTATTTTCCTTTAGGTATATATATGTTGCCTCTGTATGGGATATTCACATGACTGCCACTGCCTACCTTGTTCAGAGGGTGTCAAATCCCCTCGAGTTGAAGTTACAGGTCTTTGTGAGCAACTCATCATGTATTCTGGCAACCAACCTCAGGTTCCCTGCAAGAGCTGTGCATACTCTTAAGTACTAGCCATTTCTCAAGCCCCTGCAACTTTCTTTAAAAACATGTTATATTTTATGTATTTTTTTAATAATTTCAAACTTGTGTACAATGTATTTTGATCATTTTCACCATCACTTTCCCCTTTTCCAAGTCCTCCTTGGCCCCATCTATTTCTTCTCCCAAACTCCTGTCCTCTTTTTTTAATTTCAGGTTTTTATAATCACTGATTCTAATTAATACTCCCACATGCAGAGTGTGGGCAATGAACCAGCAACCACACACATAAAGAAATGGTTGCTGTTTTCATGAGCCTATTCACCTAAGTTCCTTTCATTTCCTTGATGTTATGATAGCTGCCAAGGATGATGGCCCTTGAGAAATTCGTGATCTTAGTAGGGTTTTATATTTTTCATATATTTTTGTTTAAGGAGCTATTTTGCAGGCGTACATAAGCAGAACTTTTCTATCATTAAAATCTATATTTATTTACAAACTTGCAAAATTTGCTTATGTTCATGGTCCCTATGTTTACCTAGCTATAATATTAGCAATGGGGTTTCTTTAAATGTAAAATCTAAGAGCATAATTAAACATAAGTTTCAGAGACCAGTACATATAACCCACATTTTATTTATTTATTTATTTTTATTTATTTATTTATTTATTTGTTTATTTATTGGTCTTTTTGAGACAGGGTCTCCCTGTAGCCCCAGCTATCCTGGAACTCACTATGTAGATCATGCTGGCCTTGAACTCAAAGGGATCTGCCTGCCTCCCAAGTGCTGGGATTAAAGGCATGTGCCACCACACCTGGCTATAACCCACATTTTAATGCATTTCAATGTATTTTCATTTATAATATTTAAAATGGAAATGTTGCAATTTGTATACAAGCATAATGTTTGCTAACTGTATTTATTATGGATGACTTGGTTTTCAGATGGTTATGTGCAGAAAATGAAAAAATATATACTGATCTTCTGTTAATTCCTCTATTTTATATTATATAAATGAATAAGGAAAACAGTGTGCTGTAAACAAGTGTATGATACTGAGTTTCTTCTCTCTTCTTAAATTTCTATTCCTAGCTGATCCAGGAATAAATGAGATTTTTTTGAAACTTATTTAATATTTAATATTATGGATATCATACAAATTATCATGTGAAACAGTTTCCTATCTCAGCTCTGATTTATGAAATCATCATTATCTATCCATTGTCTTTCTCTTCATTATCATTTAGTTTCTACTTGTTACTAGCAATTAACCAGTCAATAAATGATCATTGTCATAATGATTACACTTTTTGGAAATTTAAGGCCTTATTAGACTTGATCATTTCTTACATAAAATTATCATGAGATAAAGTAGAAAATGTGTTACTAAATGCACACAAATATGTACATCTATATGTACATCTATACCTATATATATATATGCATGAGTGTGTGTATCTCACTAAATTTTCACTTAGTAATGATGGTTTATTATATTTTCTGTTTTTATGTTATTTGTTTCCATTTTAGTGTGAGTGTTTTGCCCACATTTGTGTAAGTGAACTCATGTCATGCAATGGTTGTGGACGCCAGAATAGGGTGTCTGATACCCTGGAACTGAAGGTATGGACAGTTGTTAGCTGCCATGTTCATGCTGGGAACTGAACTTAGCTCCTCTCCAAGAGCAGTCATTGTTTTAAAGTGCTGAGTCATTTCTCCAGCCCTGGTTTATTCCGTTTCAAGTTAATTGGAATATTTATAATCATAATATTTTAAACTATTAATATGACTTGAAAGCGCTATACATTTTATTTTTATTTTGAATAGAATCATTTTCCATTCATATTAATATTTCCCAATCATAGTCACATTTAGTGGAAAATAAGAAGTAAATTGATCCAGAGAAGGAAAGGAGGGAGTTAGAAAATACTCTTTAAATGAAACATTTTGAATACAAAATTTTCATCTTATGATTATGATTTATAATCAGATTTTTACCTGATAGCCAAAATCAAAATATTAAACATGTCAACAGAGTACCATATAATCCATATGTGTGTGTATGTCTGTATGTCTGTGTATCTGTGTGTCTGTGTGTCTGTCTGTGTCTGTGTGTTTAAAACAAGTAGGTTCAATATTTAATTTTCCTAAACATCTTTCAATTTGGTTAATTTCAAAATACATTTTCTTGGATGTTAGATACACAATACTGAATTCTTATCTCTGATAAACTACTGTGCAATAATTTTATAGAAGTTCATTGTCTTATTTAATTGCAGTGTAGAATCGATTTCCAAAATTTCCCTATTCCTCTCTTCTCCCATTCTCCTTACAGAATTTTGTATTTGAGACAGATATTCAAAAGGCCACTGAACATATGAGAAATGGCACAGTGGAAATAATACTTGATGAAATGCAAATCAAAAGCCACAATGAGATACAAACTATACCATGTAGGATATCTAACCCCACCATAAAAGAAATCAACTGTCAGCAAGGAGGTTGAGAAAGGGGAACTCTGTAGGATTGTGGATGGGAATATAAATTACTACAGTTGTTGTGGAAAACAGCATGACTGCAACAAAGAAAAAAATTACAAGCTGCTTTATGATCTAACATCTCACTACCAAGCATCAGTATATCAAAAATAAAAAGTATATCTATATTCTTAATTTACTGAGAAAGTATTCATAATTAACCAGGAATGTATGAAATGAATTTCAATGTCCAAATGAATGGATAATGCAAACACACAATATGTATACTACAAAATATATATATAGCACATATATTTGAATACATATATACTTGTAAATATATGCATTAATTGTACATATATATGTACACATTGCCCTCCTATTCAGACATTTAAAGGATCGAATACATGGAAAAGCATGAAACATGCATGTGTGTTCACATACACACAGACAGACACAGACAGACAGACAGACAGACACACACACACACACACACACTGCATTACCAGTCCATTAATGAAGATAGTTACACACACACACACACACACACACACACACACACACACACACTGCATTACCAGTCCATTAATGAAGATAGCAATCAAGAAGTATGAATCTGGAGTATAATATGCCAATGTAAAATAGCCAAGCACAGAAGCATAAGTGGCTCATACTTTTATTCATAGGTCAAACATAAAGTTGATTTTATGAAAACTGAGGATAGAAATATGGTTTCCAGAAACTGAAGTCGTTAGATGGAGGTGGGGACTTTGTTCGTCCATGTACATATAGACGTCGTGAGATGAAAGTAACAAACTTACAAGCTTTATGACAAAGCAAGATGATTGTAGTCAGTGACAGCATACTAAATTTTTTTAAATAGAAAAACTTTATGCTACAACTACTCTCTACAAAGTAATCATTATGTGAGATAATGTATTTTTATCTGTCTTTAAGCTTTTCATGTTTTAACACTAACTTTAAAACTATCACAAGTACATGATAAATTTACATGGGACTGTGAAATAAAAATGAATGTAGTTAATTAAACTGAGGACTCGCCACATAAAAAGGAATTTAAAATGGAAGTTTGAAGTATTAACAACTTAATAGATGATATTATGAAACCAATAATTAAATATAAAAGGATATAAGAAATAAATGATAGGATTATTACACTGGAAGGCCAGATCACAAACAAAAGAAAAATTGAAGCATATAAATAAAAAAATAAAATGTGTAGAAAGATAATAGGAATCATGTCAAAAGAGTAAAATTGCATCATATTTAATGACATTGACAGAATCTAGGAGGAAACAAAGTAGAATGTACTGAAATTATAAGGAATGATGTCTTATAAGTCTGTAAAATAGTTGAACTATTCTTAATCAAGAAACTCTTTGCCATTTATCTCCATGATTTCTTTCCATTTTCCGGGCTCCTGTGGTTACATCAAGATATATATTCAAATGCAGGGATTTCAAACTAAGGTCCACATATGAGAAAGAAAATACTTCACTTGTTTTTCTGACTTTGTGCTACATTGTATGAGAATTTCTAAATATATCAATTTACCTGAAATATTCATGATTTCATTTTTCTTTACCACTGAATAGAACTCCATTGAGTAAATGTACCAAATTTTCATTATTCATTCATCAGTTGAGGGATATTCAGGTTGTTTCTATTTCTTAGCTACTGTGAAAAAAGTATCAACAAACTGATATTAAAAGTATCTCTGTAGTAGGATATGTCCTTTGGGTGTACGCCAATGAGTGGTATGACCAGATGATATGGCAGATTTATTTTTAGTGTTTTATGAGTTCTTCATACTTTCCACAGCGATTCCACCACTTTGCATTCCCACTAACAGTAGATGAGGGTCCCTTGTTCTCTGCATCCATGCCAGCATTTGGTGTCTTAATCTTTTGATGTCTTAAACATAATCATTCTGACTCAGGTTAGAAGAAATATTAAATTAGTTTGGTGTTGGAATCCTAATTGCCAAGGATGTTGAACACAAAAGAAGGAGTTCAAGAGAGAAGGATAGTAGGAGGCATGTGTTATTATCGAGAAAATAGGGAAAATGGAGATAACTCTAACTGGAGAGGAAGTAGAGAGGTTTATATAGGGGGAGTGAGAGGAGAGGTAATGCTTAGATGGTATTAAAAACCAAAGGGAAAAGTATTAGTAAAAGGTACTACTGGAAAATAGGCATACAATAAATATACGAATGCATGTGTGTAGCTGAAGGCTGTAGATCAAAAATCACAGTAGAAGGCAAGGAAACCTCCTTTCCAGTTGATGGCCAGGATAGTCCAAATGACTCCCAAAATAACCCAGGCTATTGTACAGCGCTTGATTGTCTCCAAGAACTTGAAGGTAAGTCCGACTGATGAAGACAGGACACAATTCTGGCACCGACTTGGAGCAATAGAGCTAGAGCTGACCTGGAATCCTACTCCCTGAACACTAGCTCTCATGTTATCGTAGAATGCTAAACAAGCTGCAAATGGAGAAGATAAATCAATGGTCCAGCCCAGCTGAAAAGCCTAATAGTTACAACAAGGACTGGCAAAGCAAACTATCTCAATTGGTGCAGTAGAGGCTTTTTTACCTTGGGAGTAATTAACCACTGCATAAATGGAATTAAAGAATGCTCAATGGGAGGGAAATCATGTGGTACTGTAAACATAGCCAAATGCACATGACTGTTATAGATCCTAGAGGAAAACCTACTATAGCCACATCCCTAGACCAATGATGATTGCTTACTTTATTATAAATATTCATCCTCATATTTACAGTGTATCTTTCACTCCTCATCAAATAAACTTATTTTTGTAACAGATGGAGAATATTACAGAGATCCAGAATATATATAAAAAGTGTCC
>NW_008342282.1:3764589-3771149 GCF_000622305.1 Nannospalax galili | reverse complement strand
CTTCTCTCTCGCTGGTGAGTTCATCTTGCTGCTGTAGACTGAAGACTAGCTGATCTTTTGGAATTTGTCAGACCTTCAGACATCCAGCCTTGTGGACTTAGTGACTACAGATTCTCAGCTTCTCCAGTGTGGTGCAGCCATTGTTGGACTACTCGGACTCTATCCTGTGAGCTAAGCTGATAAATCTCTATACATATTCATTCTACTGGTTCTGTTTCTTTGGAGAACCCTGACTAATACAAACTCAAAGGAACATATCTCTTGTCTAGCATTGTTTCCTGTTTGTAGCATTTAGCTATACACATGGAATCTTAAAAAATTATATTGATCTCTTTAATCTTTGGTTATACTTTACTTTTGGGTGTTTAAGACCATACAGTTGGTCCAATTAAACCAATTTATTTTTACTCTTAAGGTCTGCACTGGATAGCTTTAGTGTCAACTTGACACACCTGGTTTGAGGAAGCCTCAATTGGGGAATTTCCTTCATTGGACTGGCTTGTGCCCTTGTCCATGGGGCACCTGCTTGATTGTTGAGTGATGTGGGAGGGCCCAACCCACTGTGGGTGGTCCCATTCCTGGGCAGGTGGGCCTGTGTTGCATAAGAAAGCAGGCTCAGGCTGAGCAGGGGCCAGGGGAGCTAGTTGGTTAGCCGTGATACTCCATGGCCTGGACTCCAGCTCCTACCTCCAGGGTCCTGCCCTGAAGTTCTTACCTTGGGCTCCCTGATGAATTGTAACCCAGGATATGTATGCTGAATAAACCCTTTCCTCCCCAAGTTTGTATTGGTTGGAGTGTTTTGTCACAGCAATGGAGAAACAAATTAGGACAAGGTTGTTTGAAGAGCTGTTCCTCAGGGGTCACATAGGATTAGTAGCCCTGGCCCCTGTCTTTTACCAGTTCCATCTATGTGAAGATAAGTCAAAGATCCTGATTGACCATAGGTGGCTTCACTTGGAAGCATGGAGGAAATATTTCCGCTGTGTTGACCCTCCTTTTTGTAGAACAGACACTGGTTCAAGTCCATCTGGTAGGGTCTCAATGGCCCCATACTCAAGAGGATAGGTGATTCACCACAGTTACAGGACTCTTGAGAGATTCTTCATAGTCCCCTGGAACTTAGTTGACCTTGGAGGACAAGGAGCAAAAACTGTCCTTTAAGTCCCTCTGACCAAATTTGCATAGGCCTCAAAGTATGGCTGTTAAACATTCAAGAAGGTTAGTTCCACTAGCCTTGTACATTTAATAACCATGTGCTATGTAGATAAAGCTTGGGCAATGACCAAAGTTTCTCAGATAAACCTTGACTAGACATATTATGTTCCTTGGGCTAGTTTTATGTATAATTTGTAAGCAGGTAGTTGGACTAATATGGTTCCCTCTGATTATTTTTCAAACTAGCTAGGCCTAATTTATCTCTCACATTGTCTATCTCTTCAACTACGGTTTCCCAATTTAAAGTGCCCCCATTTTTCCCAGGTCTACCTGAAAAATACCTTTCTCCTATATTCCCACTTCTCCTGAGCTCCTTCTTTCCCTTTATCCCCAAGGTGCCTTCTATAACCCTCCCTCCCCCCACCCCATTAAAATAACCCCATTTTAATCCACATCTCCCTTATTAACACCTGTTTACTACTGTTCTTCTCTTTCAGATTCTTGGTTTTCCTTTACCTCCCTGGTCCCTTTTCATTTCCTGGTTCCTGTAGTGATGACTGGATACATAGCCGCTCACAAGGATTTAGTACTAGGATCCACATATGAGGGAGAACATACATCATTTGTTTTTCTGAGTCTCTGTTACTTTACTTAGTATAACAGTTTCTAGTTCCATCCATTTACTTGAAGATATCATGATTTTGTCTTTCTTTACCGCTAGTACAACTCCATTGCATAAATAAACCACATTTTCATTATCCACTGGTCAGTTGAGGGACACTTAGGTACTTCCATCTCTTAGCTATTGTGAAAAGAGCAGCAACAAACATGGATGTACAAGTGTCTCTGCAATAGGATGAGTTCTTTGGTTATATCCCAAGAAGTGGTATAACTGGGTCAAATGGTAGGTTCATTTGAAGTTCTTTTGAGAGATCTCTACATTGCTTTCCATAAAGTTGAACAAGTTTGCAGTCCCACCACCACTGGATGAGCATTCCCCTTTCCCCACACCCTCTCCAAAATTTGGTATTCTTGGTTCTCTTGATCTTAGCCAATCTGACTGGGATAAGATGAAATCTTAAAGTGGTTGTAATTTACATTTTCTTAATTACTAATGATCTTGAAAATCTTTTATGATGCTTCTTAGCCATCTTTATTTCTTCTTTTGGGACCTCTCTGTTCAGCTCCTTAGCCCGTCTTTTAATTGCATTACTTCCTTTCTTGATTCTTTGTTTTTTGTGTTCATTGTATATTCTGCATATTAAACTTCTATCAGATGTGTTGCTGGTGAATGTTTTCTCCCATTCTCTGGGTTTTTTCTTGACTTCCTTGGTTGCTTCTTTTGAAATACAGTTGCTTTTTAGTTTAATGAGGTCCCATTTGTTGATTCTTGATGCTGTTTCCTGAGCAATTGATGTCCAGTTTAGAAAAGCCCTTCCTACACATAGATCTTGAAGGTTATTGCCAATGTTTTCTTCTAAGTTTCAGAGTTTCAGGCTTCACATTGAGGTCTTTGATCCATTAAGTTGACTTTTGTGCAAGGTGAACAATAGGGGTTTAGTTTCATTCTTCTACAGGTGGAGATCAAGTTTTGCCAAGACCATTTGCTGAATATGCTGTCTTTCTTCCAGTGAATGTTCTTGGGTTTTCAGTTCTGCTCCATTGACATAAGGGGCTACTTTTGTGCCAGCATCATGTTCTTTTTATGACTACAACTCTATTAATACAGTATAAAATCTGGTATAGTAATCGCCCAGCACTGCTCTTAGTGCTCAGGGTTGCTTTGGCTATCCAGGTCTTTTATGCTTTCATATGGATCTTAGGATTTTTTTTTCCAATTCTGTAAAGAATGTCATTGGTATTTTGATTGGCATTGCATTGAATATATAAATGGTTTTTGGTGGGATGATCATTTTCACAATATTAATTCTTCCAACCCATGAGCATGGGAAGTCCTTCCATCCTCTGATGTCTTTCTCAATCTCTTTCCTTAAAGACTTAGAATTTTCATTGTAGAGGTCTTTAATGTCTTTGGTCAGTTTATTCTGATACATATATATCAGCTAATGTGAAAAGGAGTATTTTTAAGTACTCTTTCTCTGATTGCTTTGTATTGGTATACAGAAAGGCTACAGGCTTTTCTGGATTAATTTTGTAACCTGCCACTATACTGAAAGTGTTAAACATTTCTAGGAGTTTTATGGTGGAATTTTTGGCATCTCTTAGATTGAGTATCATATTGTCTGCAAAAAGGAGAACAGTCTTCTGCAGTGTCAGAAATGTGCAAGTACAATACTTCCATTACATTCATCTGCTTTGATAATGATACTGCCAAATGCAAAAATCTAGTCCTCAATTTTATGATAACCACCAAAAGGAAAACATAGATGGAAAAATACCAGAAAATGATGATTTATTGAAAGTAAAATAGAATACTCTTTACACAAAATACCTACTGCCTCTGAGTGTGGTGGAACATGCTTTTCATCTCAGCAATTGGGACACAGAGTTAGATGGATCTCTGTACGACTGAGTCCAGCCTGTTTCACATAGTGATTTCTAGGTCAGATGGGGCTACAGGGAAACCCTGCCTCAAAATTAATTGATTTATTAAATTAAATTTAAAAAATATAACAGAGTGGTGGTATAGGCCTTTAATCCCAGCACTAGAGAGACTGAGGCAGACAGATACCTGTGACGTCAACACAAGCCTGGTATACATAGTGGGTCCAGGCCAGCTGGAACTATAGGGAGAAACTGTCTCAATAAACAAACAATAGCAGCAACAACAGCATCAACAACAATAACAAAATAAATAACAATATTATTGATAAACATGGGCAAAACAATGTAATGCATCCAAAAGTAAAAGAACTATGAAATAACTATTGACATATATTTGGAGCCTTTTTTTCTTTTTCCTTCACATTTAGATCTTTATTGTCTCATTCCCTTATCCTTGCTAATTTGTTCATTCTTTCCTTCCTTCATTCCTTCTTTCTTTCTTTCCCCTCCCTCCCTCCCTCCCTCCTTTCCTTCTTTCTCTCTCTCTCTCTCTCTCTCTCTCTCCCTCTCTCTCTCTCTCTTTCTTTCTTTTTCTTTCTTTATTTCTTCTTCCTATTTTAGACAAGGTTTATTATGTAGCCTTGTCTGGCCAGGAACTAGCACACTATCTAGACCAAGATGGCCTCAGGCAGATCTACCACTCTCTGCCTCCCCTGTCCTGAGATTAAAGGTGTGTGCCACCATGCCTGATTCTGGTAACACATCCTTAGTACATATAAAGAAGATATGAGTTTTTAAATATAGCTAATATATGATTGCCACTCTTTACAATTGAAGAAATAATTCATATAAAGTTAGCTATTGCAGTGCAAAGCACAATATATTACACAAAGTTTGAGTCAGTACTTTGTCTGTATAAAATATTAGATTTAATTTAAATAAAATGAACATTCACCCAAACCCAAACAAAACAGGAGCGATAAAAGGATTTTTTTACAACAAATCCTTAGTTCAATTTTTAAATTAAAATTTTTATTCTCAAAAAAAATCTTTAAAGTCACTAAACGAAAATGCAAATTCAAATGAATACCCTTCCTAAAGAACCTCATTTCAACAGAAAAACTCAGTCATACACTTTTACACCTCTTTCTTTTGTTTGATACATTTTTAAGTGTGGTTACTGTCACTGATAGAGCTGGTCTGTGCCTGGCCTATTATAATTATATTGTTCTTTCTCTATGACTAAATTTGAAAAGCTGAGTCATCTGTAACATTTTTCATTTAAGTTACAAAGTACTTACAGAAATTTTAAAGACTTACATGAAGTTTTCATGCCCCTTCAAAAATAGTTTCATCTCAACTGCTTCTATAAAAGAAAAAAATAATAACAAAAAAACAAAATAAAACAAAAAGAACACTATTTATAAAGATCTTTCATTAAATATGGACATTTGCATAAGCAAAACACCTTATTTTGTTTCTTTTTAAAACACATTTTATTTAATTTTTATGTGTATGAGTGTATTGCCTACATCACTGTTAAGTGCACACATTTCATGCAGTGCACGCAGAGGTCAGAAGAATGCATAGGATCCTTTGGAACTGGAGTGACTGATGGTTGTTAGCCACCAAATACGGGCCCTCTGCAAGTGCACCCAAAGCTCTTGCCCCTGAGCCATCACTCCAGCCCCTAAAATGCCTTATTTTCTAAGAACTACATAATAATTTATGAATGAGCCCTCACATTTCGTGGTATCATTAAAGCCTCAAACTGATTAAAACAAATTTAAAATTTCTTTCACCTGATAATTACTTCTTATTAATAACAAAAAACTGTCATATGTTAAATTTTATGTGTCAGAAACAAAACTGTATTTTTTATCACTGTACCTATTTTATGACACAATAATTATTTATCATCATTATCATTCAATTTTTAGGTAGGACCTCAAGTTTTCCAGTCTGGTCTTGATGCCAATCTGCTTGTCTCTGCTTCACAAGTGCTAGGATTATAAGTATGCACAGTCTTTCCTTTTTTTACAGTTTTCAGGGATGAAACTGAAGGTCTCATGCATTCTAGACAGCACTCTACCAAATGAGTCACTTTGTAGATCAATCATTTTATGGATGAGAAACCCATGCTTAGACAGAATAAAAACTATGGCTTCTTAATAGACACTAGAGAGAAAATAATTCCTGAACAGGCTGAGTTAAAAAAGAGATGATTTCACCTGTGAGTTTATCAAGCCAATGATGTCGAAAAAAAAATCTATGGGTCAGAATATTATGTTAAATATTATCTAATGGAAATATATTAGTTATTGAGATAATATGATGCATCTACAAGAAAGAGACAAATGTTACTCAGTATCATAGAAATTGACATACTTAAAAATAAGATTGAAAACTCAGAAAATGTCATCTTACAATGAGGAATGAGGATAAATATTATTAAGCATATTCTTAAGTAGTTATTTTCTGAATCACTGTTTTCAAAAAATTCAGCCAGGTCAGACTTTAAGAAGTCATTGTCCTTGTAATGCATTAGTAATGATAGAAGAAATAAAAGAAAGTCTTGCAAATTAGTTTATAGATGAGAAAGATCTTTTTGTTATACTTAAATCACATGCATCCTAGAAGGCATCAGAAAAGACTCTAGGATTTAGAGACATGGAAAATTTGAGAACACTGGTCCAGAGTCAAAAAATTATTTTATATCAAATAATCATTGTATTCATAGAAAATGTTCAAATGAATGCTGGTAATTGAATATATTTTAGGTCAACTTTATAAAAATTTTTTTCTTTTTTTTAAATTTCAGACATAAGTATAGTATTGCATCATTTCTACTCCTCTATCTGCCCCCTCCAACTCCTCCTGTGCAAACACACACACACACA
>NW_008342282.1:3758087-3764577 GCF_000622305.1 Nannospalax galili | reverse complement strand
TCTCAGCCTCTTCTTTAATTATTTTTGTTAAATATATGTAACCTTTTGAGTTCATTTGGTGTTTCACTTGTGGACATGTGTTTGGGACTGACAACTTAGGATTGGATAACATCAATTCAGGAGGCTTGTCCTTGGAGGACACTGATTCTCCGAATCTTGGCATACCAAGTTGGATGGTAGCTCATCATCTAAGTGTGGAGACTTATCAAATTTTCTCTAGCCACACTAGCATTTTGACTGGTGTTTTATTTTTGCTAACATTGTTAATCAATCATATTCTTGAGATTTCACACGTACAGCTTCCCTAGCATATGTAGGAAACACTATCAGAAGACATTCTGTGTCTCTGGCTCCTATTATCTTTCTGTCCAGACTTTTGGTATGGTCCCTGAGTCTTACGTGAATGGGGTTGCATTATAGATGTATCATCTGGACTGAACATCACTTGATCCATTTTTTTCTGCATATTCAGTGGATCTCTGTAGTAGTCTGTGTATTATGTAAAACACAAAACTCTTTGAAGGGGGGTAAAAACTACACTTATCTGTGGGAAAAAAATAATATTTAGAATACAGTTTGGCATATTGGCTTGGAAAAATGACAGTAATAGGTTTTCCTCTAGGGTCTGTGATATCTCTAGTCACCAGTATTTGGCTAGGTTACAGTACCAGACATAAATTATTTCCTACTACCAAGCTTCAAGTCAAATTTAGATAATTATTGGTTACCAGCAAGATAAATGTGCCACAATTGCACCTTTAAGGGTATCATGCTTGACTAGTTGTCAGTGTGGATTGTAGGCTTTAAAGCTAGGTAGGACTACTGTTTGCTTTTCTTCCCTTGGCATTTTGCACACCCCTTTTTAGTACTGTGAGAACTAAGCAGCAGGGAGAAGTCAAGGTTATTTCCAGCCAGATCCCTCCAGTTCCTGTGTCAAAAATTTATGGTGTTTTGAGCAATAGGATCAGATGTTCAAGCTCTGGAAGCTAATCACAGGCAATGACAATAGATCATAGAGTTTTCAATGTTATTTGGATATCACTGATATGGCACTGGGACTTTTGTTATATAGTTTATGGCATAATTCAATTTAAACTATATATATTAATATATCCATGTAACATGTGTGTGTTCATATATTCATATATTATTTGCATTTTTAGGTAAATTTATAAAATATGTGTCCCTATGGGTTCTCACATATCCTTAGTGCTATTTGCCAGTCCTGCCTTCCGCTTCTGTATTATCCTCCCTCATTCCTCCATAGTCTCCCCACCATATTCCCCCCCGCCATTTTATGTCATGAGTCCTACTATTCCCCATTTTAACCTCCTTACACCACCCCCACAAGTGACCACAGTTCCTTCTTCCCTGGGTTCCACCATTACTTCAGGTTATATACTCAAATCTAAAAGTTCACAGGATACACAGATAACATGTGGCAATTGTCTTTCTGGGTCTGTTGTTTCACCCAGTATATTTTCTGGTTACACCCATTTACCTGCAACTTTCATGATTTCATTCTATTTTACAGGTGAATGGAATTCCATTGAGTAAATGTACCACATTTTCAATCCATTCATCAGTTGAAGGACATTTAGATTGTTTTTATTTCCTGGCTATTTTAAATAGATCAGAAATGATAGTGGCTAAGTACCTCTGTGGTAGTTTATCAAGTCTTTGGGTATATGCCAAGAAGTCATATAGCTAAGTCACATGGTAGCTAATTTTGTTTTACTGATTTCTATAGTGGTTGCTCCAATTGGCAATCTCACCAAAAGTATATGAGGGTTACCCTTTTCCTCCTTCCTCCCCAATGTTTTCTTTTAGTTGTTTATTGATTTTAAGACACCCTGATTAGTATGAGGGAAATCTCAAATAACTTTATTTTGCATTTCCCTTATTTCCAAGGATGTTGAAAACTTTGAAGATATTTTTTAACCGTTTTCATTTCTTCTATGGAGACTCTGTTCAGTTACATTGCTCATTTTTAAAACATTTAAAATTTGTTTTTAAGTTTACACTTTAATCTTACAAGATCTTTTGAATCCATATGTATTTGTTCAATTATTTTAATTATAATACTTCCTTAAGGAATAATTCTCTCTTCAGAAGATCATTTGAATACACTTTTAGGGGTGAATTGGGAGTTGAGAGCATTATTAGTAACTACAGATAATTTGTATCACACATCATATTAATTATTAGCTTATATCCAACTGTGCTCTATAAGATAGTTAAATGTTATATTTTAGTTTGAATTAAAAACTCATCATAGACTACCTTGTAAAAGTATCTATATGAACAAATTATTCACTAGACACATTTGAAATTTGAATGACAAATCATGTTTCCCCAGACTACAAGATAAGTATCTGTTAAATCACACTGCTTCTTGCTGTTATGTAAGAAAGAGAGCTTGATTAAATGTGATCAGTATTTTCCTTCCCGAGTCTTCAAATGTATAAAAAGAAAGTAAGGAGCATTTATGGTCTGTCCAACAGTGATATTTTCTCAAATTCATGACTGTACCTAGAGAATTCTCAGGAGACAGAATAGAATTGCAGAGAGAATAAGATGCCTCTCACCTGGGATACTGCTACTGAAGGCTGAGAAGAAATGATACACCAAATCATGAGGATAGGAGGCTATCTCTGTCATATTCTTAAAGGAGAGAAACCAGAAATAAATAATTGATGTAGATATATTTAATTTTAATAGACTTCTGACATTTGTATCATTTCAAAAGTGAAATTTTCAATCTTGTGGTTCAAGAAATTCAGTAATCAGTAACTGTGTTTTAGTTAGCTGTGTCAAACGTATGTACTTTCAGTTCTAAACAAATTTGAGCAATGTATCTCATCAACTACTCTTAATTTATTAAAAATGTTGAGTTCTTACTTTCAGTCATTAGGGACCTTTGATGGAACAAAAGAAATGAAAAATATCTCAGATCAATATGGATTTGCTGCATATACACCCCTTATTAGGGTGAGATATGTTCTCTCCAGTCACGGTCTCTCTAGGACATTTATCATTAAGCCATGTTAGATTTTCCTGATAGGATACTTTTGCAACTATTAAAAAGATCACATTATTTTAGGGTTTAATTCCATTTATATGTATTTTTTTTTACATTTATCAACTTATGTATGTTTAAACATGCTTGCATCTCTGGAGTAAAGCCACATATTGTGGTGGATGATCCTTTTAATAAATGCTTATATTAAATTCTCATGTGTTTTATTGAGAAATTTTGCATATATGTTCCTCGTGGATATTGATCTAGAGTTTACTTTTCATCTTATATCTTTACCTTGTTTAGTTTTATCAAATGCTAGAAGCAATTTGTAAGTACTTCTTTTTCAGTAATTTAATAATTTTTCATTTCAGTTCTTCTTTGAATATTGTGAATGCATGTACAGTGAGCGGTTTGAAGTTGGAAAGATTTTTACTACTATATAAATCTCCTCATATGCTATCTGTGTGTTTCATTTGTTCTTCCCATCTTGCTTTAAATTTTGTGAGTTGGCTGAATCTAGAAAATCATTCATTTAGTTTTGGTTTGCTTTCTTAAAGGAGTTTTATCTTTTTAAAAGTTTGTTTATTAATTTATTATTATTGTGCATGTATAAGTGTTTTGTTTTCACGTTTGTAAGTGCACCTCATGCATGCAATGCCCATGAAGGCCAGAAGAGAACATTGGATGCTCTGAAATTGGAGTTAAGGACAGTTGTTAGCCACCATGCGGGTGCTGAGAATTGAATCCGGATCTTCTGCAAGAGCTCTTACCACTGAACCATTCCTCTATCCCCAGGAGTATAGATATTTTTTAAAAATCCCTTATAGTATTTTTTAATAACTTTGATTTTAATGTTTCCAAGTTCATCTCTGATTCTACAAATTTCAGCCTTCACTTTGTTTTGGTTAACTCATGTAAAGGTCTCTCTATCTATCATTGACTCTTTGGAATTTCTCTTTTGTTTCTGCTTCATTATTTTCTGCTCTGATTTTGATTACTTCTTCCCATCTACCTATTCTTCCAAACTTTTGTGTAGTATCATTATTGCATTTGTTGATGCTTTTTCTGATTTATCTATATAGGTGCTAAGCAATATAAATTTTCTCCTGAGCATTACTTTTTAAAAACTATTTTATTTATTATTTTTATTTTATGTATATGAATGTATTGCCTGGATTTAGGTACACCCATTTTGTGCGATGCCTGTGGAACTCAGAAGAAAGCATCAAATTCCTCTGGAACTAGAGTTATGGATAATTGTTAGCTGACACGTGGGTGCTGGGAATCAAACTCAGGTTCTCTGCAAGAGTAGCCAATGCTCTGAACCTCTGAGTCATTTTGCCAGGCCCTAATGACTGCTTTTTTTTTTTTTTTGGCCTTTTTGAAACAGGGACTCCGGGTGCCCCCAGCTGTCCTGGCACTCACTATGTAGACCAGGCTGGCCTTTAACTCACAGAGATCCGCCTGCCTCTGCTTCCCAAATGCTGGGATTAAAGGCGTGCGCCACCATTCCTGGCTTAAGGATTGCTTTTAATGAGCTTTAGAAGTTTTGCTGTTCTTTCATTTTCATCTAATTCCAGAAAAGTACTTTATTTCTTTCATGATTTTTTTTCTTTGGCTCATCCATCATTCAACAGTATCACTTTACCCTCCATGAATATGTGTAATTACTAGATAATCTTCTGAAGAATTTTAAATTTTATTGACTGTGTTCAGATGATAGGATACAAGGAGCTATTTCAATTTCTCTGTATTTGCTGAGATTTATTTTGTGGACTCTGAGTAGAATGCATAGTCTTTAATGTTTGGGTAGAATATTCTGTAAATATTTGTTAGGTTGAGTTGACATATGATGTTATCCTATTCTGATGTTTCTCTGTTTTGTTTTGTTTTTTACTATTTTATTTACTAATTTTATTTTATGTGTATGAGTGTATTGCCTGCATGTATGTAAGTGTGTTGTACAATGCCTAAAGAGTTCAGAAGAGGGCATCAGAGTTATAGACAGAACAGGAGTTATAGACAGTTGTTAGATGTTATGTGGATGCTGGGAATCAAACTCAGGTCCTCAACAATAACAGCCAGTGTGATCTTAGCCACTGAGCCATCTCTCCAGCTCCCAACTCTGTTTACTTTTTGTCCTGATGATCTGTTTGTTAAAGAGAGTGAGTGTTCTAGTCTGTCTTCAATTGGCATCACAAAACTAGATTAAATGGTAGGTTCGTAGTTTTTTAAGAGTTCACACTGCTTTCCATAGGGGTTGCACAGGTTTGCAGCCCCACCAGCAGTGGATGAGAGTTCCCCTTTCCCCACATCCTCTCCAACATTTGGTATCATTTGTTCTCTTGATCTTAGCCAGTCTGACTGGGGTAAGATGAAATTTTAAAGTGGTTGTAATTTGCATTTCCCTAATTACTAGTGATGTTGAACTCCTTTTAAGATGCTACTTAGCCATCTTTATTTCTTCTTTTGAGAGCTCTCTGTTAGGTCCTTAGCCCATTTTTTAATTGAGTTACTTCCTTTCTTTATTCTTTGGTTTTTGAGTTCATTATATATTCTGGGCGTTAAACCTCTGTCAGACGTGTTGCTGGTGAAGAATTTCCCATTCTGTGGGTTTTCTCTTTGCTTCCTTGGTTGCTTCTTTTGCTGTACAGAAGCTTTTTAGTTTAATGAGGTCCCACTTGCTGATTCTTGACCTTGTTTCCTGAGCAATTGATGTCCGGTTTAGAAAATCCTTTGATACACCTATCTTTTGTAGGTTATTGTCAATTTTTTCTTCCAATTCTTCTACAGGTGGAGATCCAGTTTTGCCAGCACCATTTGCTGAACATGCTCTTTCCCCCAGTGAATGTTCTTGGCCCCTTCGTCAAATATCAGGTGGCTGAAAGTGCATATATTCAAATTTGGGTCTTCAATTTTATTCCATCTATTTATGGGTCTATATTTGTGCCAGTACCATGTTGTTTTTATGACTATAGCTCTGTAATATAGATTAAAATCTAATAATCTCCCCAGCATTGCTCTTAGTGCTTATAGTTGCTTTGGCTATCCAAGGTCTTTTATGTGTCCATATGGATCTTAGGATGTTTTTTTTTCCAATTCTGTGAAGAACGTCATGGGGATTTTGATTGGCATTGCATGAAATTATAAATGGCCTTTGGTAGGATGGTCATCTTCACAATATTAATTCTTCCAATCCAAGAGCATGAAGGTCCTTCTATCCTCTAATGGTTTCCTCAATCTCTTTCCTTAAAGATTTTAAATTTTCCTTGCAGAGTTCTTTAATGTCTTTGGTCAGGTTTATTGGAATTCCAAGATAGTTTATTTTATTTTATTTTATTTCATTTTATTTTATTTTATTGCAGCTATTTTTATTTTATTTTATTATTTTTATTTTATGAGTATGCGTGTATTGCCTGCATGTAGGTAAGTGCACCCATGTTGTGCAATGCCCGTGGAGGTCAGAAG
>NW_008342282.1:3753018-3757954 GCF_000622305.1 Nannospalax galili | reverse complement strand
TAGGGATAAATTGAGCTCTTCTTTTCCAATTGCTACTCCTTTAATTTCCTTCTCTTGTCTTATTGCTCTTGTAAGAGTTTCAAGCACTATGTTAAAGAGGAGTGGAGGTAGTGGACAGCCTTGTCTGGTTCCTGATTTCAATGGGAATGCTTCTATTTTTTTCTCCATTTAGAATGTTGGCTGTGGGTTTGTTGCATATGGCTTTAATTATGTTGAAGTATGCTCCCTCCAGTCCAATTCCCCCTAGGAGTTTGTGTGAAGGAGCCCCGAGGGTTCCTGGGACTACTGGGTTGGTCTCAGTGTGAAGGATTAGGAAGCAGTGGGGGACTCTGGGCCAAAATTCAGCCCAGGGATCTGGGATGCCAAGACAAGAAATAGGCCAGTACCCAGGCCTGGAGGAGAGATGGGGTAGGAGAGCTGGGAGGGTGAATGAGGCTGGGGTAGTTAAGGTGCGGTGGGCACCGGGGGTCTTACCCAGGAAAAATGCTGGCACAAGGAAGCCAGCAGCTGTGCAGCCCAGGGATGCACAGAGCTGCTTTGATTTCTTTATCTGTTAAGTCTGACTGATTATTTGTCATCACCATCCAGAAAAAACAGGCAGAAATAAAAGTTACTTTTTATTTCTTTCCTATGGAAACCCAAATTTTTTAGAACTATGCATCGTTGATGAAGTCTGGTGTCTGAGATGAAACTGTAAGAGTTTCTTATGCAACATATTAACATACTGAAAGCAAGGGCTTGGAGAATTGTTGATGGAAGAATTGTGACCTGGAACTGGACCTTCAGAATTCACCTAATATGTCTCAGGGTCTTGTAGTTTGCTTCTGAAGGCAGGAGACTGCTCACTCTAAGAATGTTTGGATTTAATTAAATTGTGAATGGTAAACGACTCTGATGTGGTATTGTATATATATTTTTTAAATAATTGAAGCAGAATAATATCCAAGGTTTCTGTCATTTCCTTACTTATATAATATATTGTTATCATGTCCCCTTCAGTTACTACCTGTCCTCACTCCCCTCTCACACCTTTTGACCTCCTTCTTTTCAAGGAGTCCCCATTCTACTTTGTGTGTACAAGTCTTGTGCAGGTGGTCAAAGCTGTTTATATATCAATTTACTGGAGCGTTAAGACAATTATTTATTAAATTAGGACAGGTCCATGTTTGACTGAACCTGCTGTGCATTACTTTTAGTATTGTCCAACCCATATTTCTTTCACAGTCTCACTTCACTAAATTTCTCAGAACATCAAACCAGCCAAAGCAGCCAAGTGATTTGTCCATGCCTTCTTAACATAAGAAAGATCTTGATTATTATACCTTTAACAGGCTTCTTCAGGACCACCTCATGTAGAAACAGAATGCTAGAGTGATTATTTTTAGATTTAGCTTATAGAATTGTGTGTAATTTATTTAAAAGTAACACTACATAATTACAAATTGAAAGTCCAGTTGTTGAACTTTTGTTTCTGAATCAGTAAAGAAATAGCAAATCCTTTCTTCCTCCCTCTTCAGAAATTTGTGCTTTTCTCCTTTTTCATCTCTACTTATTGAGAGGCCAGGAGGATAATTGTGTTTTATCTAGTCTCTCTGATATTTGTGTCAGTAAACATTTTCAGAGATGGGAGACAATGATCTAGTCCCATCTCTGAAACCAGAGAACATACATTTTAGCTTACCAAATAGCAGAAAAAGATGGACATCTACAGGGAATCCTGTTAGCTCTAACTTCAAATAACATGCGTTCATGCAATTGGAATTTACTGAACGTCAAACTTCGGTATTATAAATTTAAAAGCAAAAATGAGCTCGCACAACTAAAGTCATTGTGATGTGTAAGCTCATTTAGCACCTGAATTGTTATTGTGAGATCAATGTTACAGTCACTGAATCCACATTCTTGAATTAGGTTTCTTATAATCTAATTAAATTTTGCTCATTGTTGTTAGTGTATTCTACTTGTTACAGTGAAAACAAAATTCTACAGGTTAATTTTCCTTTTTAAATATTTTTATTGAGTTTTTGCACATTTCCTATAATAGATCTTATTCAAATTTAGACACCCTTGCCCATCAAACTCCAGACACCTCCCCATCAGATTTCATTCATTCTGTCATCTACGTTAAGCCCTTTCTGGCTAAGCATTTGTACCCAGATATCCTTAGGTACAAGTTCATACACTGCAATCTAGCCTATCTTGAGTCCCTTAAAAAAGGTCCACCATCCATCACCTAGCAGTAACCAATTGTCAAATGTTCCTAAGCTAGGTTTGGGGCCTGCTGTTCATTTTCTTTTTGCTTATTTTTTTTTAACTATTACAAAAACTCTATTGAGAATTACATACATGCATATAAGGTATTTTGATCAAATCCATGCCCACTCCTTCCCTTCCAACACCACCCATACCTCCCCCATCACTTTTTTCTTTTTCTTTTTTTCTTCTTTCATTTGTTTATTTATTTTTAAAAAATATTTTATTATTTTTATTGTATGTTTATGTGTGTATTCCCTGCATGTAGGTAAGTGTGCCTGTGTCATGCAATCTCATGGAGGACAGAAGAGGCTGTCAGATTCCCTGGAACTGGAGTTACAGACAGTTGTTAGCTGCCATGTGGGTGCTGGGATTCAAACCTGGGTCTTCTGCAAGAACAGTCAGTGTTCTTAACCACTGAGCCACCTCTACAGTCCCTTCCAAATTTTTTTTTGTTTTTGTTTTTGTTATCTTTGAAGAAGTATTTCATTACAACAGCATTGACATATTCAATAACAATTTCCAGAGCTAAGGTACATCTCTTTCAACATTGGCTGTAATTTTTAGGTTTACAGTTGAATTAATACAGTTATATAATATTGTACTCAATATAAACCCTCTAAGATATAAAATTAAATGAGGTTTTAAACTTTTGTAAAAATCTCCATTTCATTATCAAAATACACAGTTTCATACAAAAATTCATTTTTAATGAAATTGACACTAAGATGTTTGCACATGCATTTCTAATCTCTGATTATTACTAGTCACATTGGTTACTTTCTGAGATCCTTGGCATCTGAGCATGGATATAAAGTCATTGGTTAGATTTCAATGGTAATGTTTTTCATATCTACTAATTATTAAGGAGCAAATTTTATGCTTTGAAGAATTATGTTTTTAATTCTTTAAAAATTTAATAACCATAAGATTAGAAGAAGCATTTCATTACAGCTTTAACATATTCAGTAACACACTCCAGAGCAAGGATACATCTCTTTCAAAAGTGGCTGTAAATTTTTAGGTTCACAGTTGAATTAATACAGTTATACAATATTGAACTCAGTATAAACCAAGTAAGATATACAGTTGAATGAGTTTTTACCCTTTAAAGAAGATCTCCATTTCATTTTAAAATATGCTGTTTCAAACATTTTTTAAATATTTTTTTAGAAGAAGCATATCATTACAGCTTTAATATACTCAATAACAGTTTCCAGAGCAACACTATCTTTGTTGAGAATTTCATACATGTATATAAGGTGTTTTGATCAAATCCATGCCCACCTGCTCCCCTCCAACATTCCCCCCATGGAAGAGATAACCCTAAAATCTTTTAAGGTTTAGCTACAAGCTCCCAAATACTTCTGACATTTTTGGCCTTTGGAACAGAGTATGTTGCTAACAGTCCCAAGGACATTTGGACTTTTATCTAAGAAATTGGCTACTTTTCTTTGGGGTTTTTTACTCTAAATGCCTAGCCAATTCCTATTTCCTATTCTTATCACGCCATCCTCTGAAGGGATTACTCAAATCGTCAATATGGAATAGGGACACAGACAGCTCTGGCTTCTTCCATGCTTAACAGGGATGCAGGGTGAGGCCATTGGAGTACCCCTTCAGTGGCTCTATCTAAAAGACTCCCAAATTGCATAGCTCTTATCTCTAAGGAGAAAAGAAAGTCTGTGAATCCTGAATGGGAGATATGAAGGAGAAGTAAAGGCAAGAGAAATTAGCATTACAAATTCTAGATAGGGAACTAGAAAAAAGAACAGGACAATTTTCAAATGTTCATATGAGAGTCCATTGGAATTTCCTGACAAGGCTTCCAAAAGCATTACTCTATTAGGTTCCTCCTCATTTTTCTTTTGTCTTCCAAGGCTGGATTCTAGAGTGGTGGATTCAGGATTTGCTTTCAGGTATTTTGATAGCTGTTGAAGTATTGAGAATCAGTGTCAGTTCCCTCTCAAAGGTTTCTAAATACGGGGAAGAAAACAAATTTAGCCATTATAGAATAATAGCTGATTGTCTCCCTTAGCTACAGATGGGTACTACAGTATTGGAGACAAAAATTTGAAGTCTTACATCTGAGCAGCACTTTCTGTTTAGGAAGAAAATCATCAATGAGAAATTATAATTGCCTAAATAACTTTTTTTTTAATTTTTTTTTACAATTAAAGTTACAGTTTTAAGAATATACAGAATGTTACAGTAATTCAGATATTATGGCATAATGATTACAGATTTGATAAATACACTTTAGATCTCATAATAGAAATGAATATTATACAAAAGTTATTAAAACAATTATGAGAATAAATTCAATTGTCACTTAAACATCCAAGAAGGTTAGTTCCACCATTTTGGTATTTTTAATTACTGTGTGTCATACAGATAAGTCTTGGGTAATGACCAGTTGGTCTCAAATAAACCTTATCTAGAGATATTTTTCTTGGTCTGTTGTGTATAGTCAGTAGATTGTAGGAATAATATGGTTCCCTCTGGTTTTCGTGACTAGCTAGGCATTGTTTCTCTCTTGTATCGTCTCACCCTCTATCATGGGTTTCCCACTTAAGCTGCCCTCACTTCCCCCCCTTTCTTCCTTACTAATACCTTTGCTCCTATGATCCTACCTCTGTTGAGTTTCTTCTTTCTCCTTATCCTCTAGGTTCCTCATATACTC
>NW_008342282.1:3750998-3752204 GCF_000622305.1 Nannospalax galili | reverse complement strand
GTTGGTCTCAAATAAACCTTATCTAGAGATATATTTCTTGATCTGTTATGTATAATTTATCAGTAGTTGTAGGAATAATATGGTACCCTCTGATTTTCATGACTAGCTAGGCATTGTTGCTCTCTTGTACCGTCTCCCCCCTCTATCATGGTTTTCCCACTTAAGGTGCCCCCACTTCCCCCCCTTTCTTCCTTACTAATACCCTTGCTCCTATGATCCTACCTCTGTTGAACTGCTTCTTTCTCCTTATCCCCTAGGTCCCTTGTATACCCTTCCCTCCCCGCTCCTTACTCTAACCCAATTTTTATCCATATCTCCCTTATGAAGGTCTGTTGCCTACTATTCTTCTCCTTCAGGTTATTTCTTTTCCTTTACCTCCCTGTTTCCTTACCCTTGTCCTGGTTCCTGCAGTTATGTCTGTTTGCATACTTATTTATCAGAGTCTGATCCTACGATCCACATATGAGGGAGAACATATGTCAATTTTTTTTCTGAGATTGTGTTACTTCACTTAGTATAACAGTTTCTAGTTCCATCCATTTACCTTCAAATTTCATGATTTCATCTTTCTTTACTGCTGAGTAAAACTCCATCGTATATATGAACCATATTTTCATTATCCACTCATCAATTGAGGGACACCTAGGTTGCTTCCATCTCTTAGCTATTGTGAAAAGAGCAGCAACAAACATGGATGTACAAGTGTCTCTGCAATAGGACGAGTTCTTTGGGTATATGCCTAGGAGTGGTATAACTGGGTCAAATGGTAGGATCATCTGTAGTTTTTTTAAGAGTTCTCCACACTGCTTTCCATTGGGGCTGAACCAGTTTGCAGCCCCATCAGCAGTACATGAGTGTTCCCCTTTCCCCACATCCCCTCCAACATTTAGAATCATTTGTTTTCTTGATCTTAGCCAGTCTGACTGGGGTAAGGTGAAATCTTAAAGTGGTTTTAATTTGCATTTCCCTGATTATTAGTGATGTTGAACATCTTTTAAGATGTTTCATAGCCATCTTTACTTCTTCTTTTGAAAACGTTCTGTTCAGCTCCTTAGCCCATCTTTCAAAAGGGTTGCTTCTTGTTTTGGGTCTCTGTTTTTAAAGTTCGTTATATATTCTGGTGATTAAACCTCTATCAGATGTGTCGCTGGTGAAGATTTTCTCCCATTCTGTGGGTTTTCTGTTTGTTTCCTTGGTTGTCTCCTT
>NW_008342282.1:3748667-3749199 GCF_000622305.1 Nannospalax galili | reverse complement strand
ATATCTGTTAAGTCCATTTGATATATGTTTTTGTTTAATTCAGATGTCTCTCTGTTAACTCTCTGCCTGTTGACCTATCTAATGGAGATAGTGGGGTATTGAAGTCCCCTACTATTAATGAGTTGGGGTTAATTTGGGTCTTAAAGTCCTGTAGTATTTTTTTATGAAGTTGGGTGCACCAGAATTTGTTGAATATATGTTCATGATTGTAATATCTTCTTGACTGATTGTTACTTTGATCAGAATGAAATATCCCTCTTTGTCTTTTCTGGTTAGTTTCAGTTTAAAGTCTATTTTGTCCGATATTAGGATTGCTACGCCTGCTTTTTTCTTAGTGACATTTGCTTGGTATATTTTTTTCCATCATTTCACTTTGAGATAGTGTCTGTCCTTGAAAGTGAAATGAGTTTCTTGCAGACAACAAAAAGATGGGCTTTGTTTCTTAATCCATTCATACAGTCTGTGTCTTTTGACTGGGGAGTCAGTCCATTAATGTTTAAAGTTATTAATGAAAGATGAGTATTGAATCCTG
>NW_008342282.1:3746664-3746994 GCF_000622305.1 Nannospalax galili | reverse complement strand
CGGAGCCCCAGAAAGAGGCTGTCAGCCCCAGAAAGAGGCTGGCCGATGTTGCAGGACCAGGGAAGTAGAGGGATGTGAGGGCGGGGCCATAACCAGAAGCGATGCTCCTGGGGCCCAAGAAAGGGACTGAGTTTACGGAGCCCCAGAAAGAGGCTGTCAGCCCCAGAAAGAGGCTGGCCGATGTTGCAGGACCAGGGAAGTAGAGGGATGTGAGGGCGGGGCCATAACCAGAAGCGATGCTCCTGGGGCCCAAGAAAGGGACTGAGTTTATCTGGGTGAGAAGGATCAGGAAGCAGTATTGGTTCCCCTGGTGTCTGGGGACTAGGAATG
>NW_008342282.1:3730501-3746632 GCF_000622305.1 Nannospalax galili | reverse complement strand
CGGGGGATGGAAGGGTGAATGTGGCTTAGGGAGTCCCGGCGTGGAGGGCTGCACTATAGACTTACTCGAAGAGGCCTGAGGATAGTAGTGCAGGCTAGGAGAGTTAGCCCCTAAATAACTTTTTAAATTTTTTTTTTTATATGTGTGTGTGTGTGTGTGTGTGTGTGTGTGTGTGTGCGTATTGCCATAATGTAGGTAAGTGCAATCATGTCGTACAATATCATAGAAGTCAGAAGAGGCTATTGGATCACCTGGAACTGAAGGTATGGACAGGTTTTAGCTGCCATGTGGGCTTTTTATATAGACTTAAGCCTAATGTCTGGGAAGTATAATCCCTTGAACTCTTAAAGAAGTATACTGATGACATTACACATTGGTTATACTTTCTTTTTGGGTGTTTAGTACCCAATTTATTTTTACACTTAAGGTCATTTGAGGATCTGTTCCTCAGGGGTCACATTTGCTTGGGAGGAACCCCTGGCTCCTTTCTTTTACCAGTTCCATCTATGTGAAGATAAGTCAAAGGTCCTGCTCGACCATGTCTGACTGCACTTGGAAGCATGAATGAGATGTTTCCACTAACTTGACCCTCCTCTTTGTAGATTGGACACTGTTCAAGTCCATCTTTGGAGGTCTCCATGTCCTCCCAAACAAGAGGACAGGTGACTCACCACATTTACTGGCCATTTTGAGAGATGTTCCATAGTCCCCTTGAACTTGGTCAAGTTTGCAGGACAAGGGGAAAAACTGTCCTTTAAGTCCCTCTGACCACATTAATATAGGCCTTACAATATGGCTGTTAAACATCCAATAAGGTTCATTCTATCAGTCTGATACTTTTAATTATCATGTACTTTGTAGATAAGGCTTGGGTAAAGAACCAGATATTCTCAGGTAAATATTGACTAGATTTATATATTGTTCCTTAAACTACTTAACTGAACTATGACCACAGAAAATTTAAGATTATGTATATACTATTTTTGTCTTATCCTTTACATATAACAAAACTAAACAGACCTTCATCAGTTGCTAAGGCTTTCTCATTTTTCCTGTCTTTTTTGGAAAATATCTCCATTCCCATATGCTTTTAACATCTTTTATATTCTCATTTTCTTTTTTTTTTTTTTAATAATTGTGAGACATAGTAGCATTAACAAATAAATTTTCCTTAGGTTGTGAAACACCTTTTCCTGGGGATGCTAAGCAATGCTTATTCCTTTTAAGTTTCTAATGTCCTCCCGCGTCGTTCTTGCCGGCGAGACGGAAAGCGGTCGGGGACATTTATTGAGCTTACTTATGGAGATAACTGAGGGGTTGCTGAGCTGTATGTATGACCTGAGGGTATACACACTGGATAATCTTTGCCCAGCATGGGTCATGCCTTCTCTTCCTAGCCCTCCCCAAATCCAGGAGGCCATGTGTGATTAGGGTCAAATTACATACAGTTGACTGGGAAGAGTAGCTGGATACTCTAGTAAGGGTTCAGTGACACTGCCTGGCCCTCCTTTAATGAATGAGGACAACCATCAACAAACCCAACTGTGACAATATTTAGAGATCAGGATCAGCTGAAGTCATGATAGTAGTTATTTCCTGCAGAAGGGGCTGCTTTATCTGCTTCCCATTTTCTTCATTCTTTTTCGGCTTTTTGTCAGATTGAGTCCACATGGGTCTTGAGGATTTTGTCATGACTGTTTCAAGTTCATATGAGCAAGTTCCCCTTTGCCTGAAAGACTCTGTTTCCTTATGTTCAAACACTGGCCCTGGTTCTTACAATCTTTCTGCCCCCTCTTCCACAGTGGTCCCTGAGCCATTGGTGGGTGAGGTTTATTACAGGAGACCTATATATCAAGAATGTTGGTTTCTAGCTCTCTTTATTATTGTGTTCTCAGTTAGTTTGTGTTTCATGGTCATGTAGATTTCACAAAATATATTTAGAAGTATTCTCTTCTTTATTTTTTTAATAATTTAAGAAAAGTCTCTATTTCTTAAATATCTGAATTAAGTCAACAGTAAAGCCATCTGGTTCTGTGCTCTTTAAAGAGGGATGCTTAATACTGATTGAAATCCTCTCTCATTGATTTGTTCAGATTTTCTGTTTTGATATTAGTCAGTCCTGATAGAATATTAATGTTTGAGAATTTGACTATATTCCCTTGGCTATCAAATTTCTTGGTGTGTAGTTCATTGCAGTAATATTGCATGATCTTTTTTTTTTTTTTTTTTTTAAGAAGAACAAGTTTATTCTGTTACAGTTCTACAGGGATGTGAGTCCTTCATGGTGAGGGAGGCATGGCAGGGGGCAGCTGAAGCAGAAAGCTGAGAGCTCACATCTCCAAACACGTGCAGGAAACAGAGGGAGCAAAACTGGAAGAGGGACCAGGCTATGAACTCTCAAAGCCCACCCCCTAATGATGCATTTCCTCTGGCAAGGCTGTACCTCCTAGACATCTAGAAAAAGCACTACCAACTGGGGAGCAAAGGTTCAAATACATAAGCCTAGGGAGACAGTTCTCATGAAAACTACCAAAAGACGTCTTTCCCATAATCAATTCAACACTAATATTCTCAAACAATAAAAATAGTTCAAGTTTGAATCAGGAAAATGGAGAGAAAACATTAGTTACTCTTTTTTTAAGTATTTTATTATTATTATTCTTACTTTATGTGTATGAGTGTTTTGCCTTCATGTGTGTAAGTGCACTCATGCTATGTAATGCCCTCAGAGGACAAGAGTGGCATCGGACTAGTTATGGTCTTCTGTGAGCCACCATGAGGGTGCTGGGAACCAAACATGGGTCCTCTGCAAAAACAGCCAGTGGTCTTAGGCACTGAACGATTTCTGCAGCCCCAGAGCTGCTCCTCCTTTCACCATTCAGGATCTGCTATTTGAGTGAAAAAAATTAATAAATTTTAATATTTGTTTAAATTATTTATTTGTAAGATTTTTATCCTCAATATTTTATTGTTTTTAATTGAAATTTTGGGAATTTCATGCAAAATATTTTGGTTTTCATTTTGGGATTCTTTTTTTCTTTTGGGACAGGGTCTCCCTGTAGTCCCCACTGGCCTGGAACTAGGTATGTATACTAGACTGTTCTTAAACTCACATCCTCCTGCCTCTGACTCTGAGTGCTGGAATTAAAAGTGTGCTCCAGCATACCTGACCATAATATGTATTTTGATAATATTTAGACCCTCTTATATTTCATAACTGTGAGGTGTCGTTTGTGTAGTTTTAAATATTTGTTTTTATTTCATCCCTCTCTCTTTTTGCTCAATGTATCTAACAACAGATTTCTCTATTTGGTTTAATTTTTCAATGAATCTGCTCAGTGTTTGTTGATCTTTTAATTTTTTATAGTTTCTGCCACAGTTTTCACTATTAATTTCCTTATGTTAGTTTTCTCTAATATATTATTTTTATTATTAGTTGAGGTGCAATGCCAGATTACATATAATTTTTTCTATCTTTTGGACATGGTCCTAAACTGTTGTGAATATTGTTCTTAGTACTGCTTTCACTGTATTCATAGATTTTTATATGCTGTGTGCCTGTTTCACGTTTCAAGAAATTTTGTAGTTTGCTATTCTAATGATAGCTCTCATTACTTTTTATCATAACTCTTCATAGTTTCCCTGTCTACTGTTTATTTTCAGATTCTGTTTTTATGCTGATAGGTTTCCTTTCTTTAATCTAACTTGATATTGATGACATCTTTCATGCTTAAATTTTCCCTTAGTGTTCTTTTGGTTCAAGAATTTCTTTTTGAGTTTTTGAAAAGATTTCAGTATCTCCTAAGGTTTTCAGAGTACTGACTTAATTCCATGTTTTTGAAGCTTGCTGAGTTTCCTTTTTTAAATCATGTGAAAGTTTGTCTCTATTGGTCACTACATAGTTTATGGTTCCTTATTTTTTTCTCTTACTTGAAGTCATGATTCTCTGAAAGTTGAACTGTTGCGTTCTCCTCAGGCCAGCTGTGAAGACCCTAACCTGGATCGGGTCCCCTGCCGATAAGGGGGGGCAAGAGGCACTGAGGCACGACACACAGACCCTGAGAGTCGTAGAAGCCAGCACTAGGCGAGGTGCTGCAGGCTCCTTTAATGCAGGAGGGGCCAGGCCTTATAGTTCCCTTTTCTCAGCCCCCAAGTCCCTTTAGTCAGTGTATGGTTTTCTGATTGGTCCATGCCAAGCAGTCTGTCAGCAGTCACTAGGCTCGCGGGAGGTACGGAGCCCTGGGCTCCTTTAGGCTGGCTATTTGCCGACCAAGATGGGAAGTGAATTCTCCCTGAATCCCAGGGCTCTGGGTCCACGCCATCTTTGGAGGCCTCCTGCTACAAAGAACTTTTTGTTTTTTGTCATATGATATTATCTTCACACTGAAAGATTTAGTATACATTCTCACCTTCCTAATCTGTTATCATTTCTGCTTGTCTTTCCAGAGTTGTCAGCAATGTGCTTTAGTTTTCTGAACCTATAAATACCTCTTGCATGCTTTTACAGCGTGGAATTGAACTCCAGTTTTGTAACTAGTGAGGTATATATGAATTGTTAACTCTTTCAGACTTAGAGGATGAGCTAAGCTCAGGTGTTCCAAACTGCAGTTGATGTATTAAGAATTAGGTGTGTGCATGACGTTGGCTCACAATTCAAACTTCTACCCATAGATTATAGTTTGCTTTCCTGTTGCTATGACCGAACAATGAGCAAAAACAACTTGGGGAGGAAAGGGTACGCTACCGCTTTCAAGGTTACAATCTATTATTAAGAGAAGCCTGAGTGAGACTCAAGACAGGAAACCGAAGGCAGGAATTGAGGCAGAGACCACAGAGGGATGCTGCTTACTGAATTTCTTTCCTTGGCTCCTGCTCAGCCACGTTTCTTATATAATTCAAGAGACATATTCCAGTTATGGCATGCTCACAATGGACTTGACAGTCCTCCATCATTTAGTAATCAAGAAAATGTCCCACAGATCAATTTGATGGAAACAATTTTTCAACTAGGATTCCATATCCCCAGGTATGAACACTGAAGCTAAACTTTATCGACTGTCACCAACATGTTCATGTAACTCGAGTCTCCCTTGCTGAAGATCCCATTATGGAGTTGTAGGCTGCTGTGCAACTGCTTCGTTCTTACCTGCCCTTTCATGTTCCCGGTGAAGAATTATTCACACTGTACTGCAATACTCTGCATTGAGGAAGAAATTAAGTAGGTGGTTCCTGGTTATAGTACAACATTGGGGCAGTTGGAGACTAAAGCCAACTGAGTTCAGTGTACTGCAGGAGCTGGACCAAAGTCAACATTGCTATGTGCTGCCTCCTGTAGTTTGTCACACAGCCCTGGATCAGCACATCAAGCTGCCAGTTAGGCTGGTTGGCCCAGAAATCTGGCACCAGGAGTATCCAGAGGTCCAGTATGAGAGCTCTGGACTGGGAACAAGAAACACTAGTATCTCCATAGTATGAGGTTTTACCAACCTGGCACTGAGATCCCAAATAGTTTCCTCCCCGACTCCCAAGTAGAAGGAGACTGCTCCTATGATTGTGGAAGGAGTCAGATGCAGTCCATTTGGCTTAAGGTCAGGGTTAATAATCCTCCCAGGCTTAAGCTAATTTTAGCTGTACTTGAATCTCACAGCTATCTTTAAGTGGGAATTTCAGGCACTAACTACTTTGTTGAAAAGCAGGATGAAATGCAATTTTTGTCTCAATATGATACCCAGTCTGTTAGAAGGCTCTGTCTCTAAATACTGGCTCTATAGGTGGGTCATTTTGCTCTGACTGGCTCTTCATTTCACCTTGGTGGGCCAAATGCTTGGTGGGACAAGCAAGTCCTATGCTTAATTAATTGAGCTTCTATTCAGTATTAAAATCCTGCTTTCAATATGTGTTTGGGTTTAGTGCAGGAGTCATCGAAATAAACAATTGGCTGCCCATCTAGTGAGAGTCCAGAAGCTTAATCAGCAGCTACTGCCCCGAGGAAGAACAATCTGGTGTTCTTCCAAGCCTTGAATTTCAACACAGCAAGACTAATAATGGAACTCTAAAATTTGGACATAATTTCATCTCTTTCCCTGAAGAGACATTTCTCTCCTTGGTGTGCAGCATGGAATTTAAATTAGGATGATGTGGGCCAATCTTTACTTATTCCCTTCTTATATGAATTTAATCTTAGTATGATACCAGAGCTAAAAACTGTAATCTATACCCTGCCTTTGCTAAACTTGGTTTCATTGTGGGGAGATGATGATGTAGGATTACTTCTCAGCTGCCATCTTCCTCCTAATCTATGTAGTAATTGTAAGCACAATAAAATAAATCAGTACAAATTTCCTCCATCAAACTTGTTTAAAAAGTAATGGATATAACTTCCTTAGTTAACTAAAGGCTAAGCCTGAATTCTCTTGCTCAGAGAAGAAACATGTTCACTATCAACAAATATTGTACAGACCTAAGACTTACAATTCTAATATAAATTACAGAAAAATGGAGAAGGAATCTTTGATATTCATTCTTCTTATTAAATATGGATATTTCTTGCCTAAGATAGAATGATCCCATTTAATGAATGTTACTCCTACTGTCTATACAGATTTAACTCAATATTTGTTCATGAATTCTGCCTCCCTACTTGAAATGCATAGTTGCTTCATAAAAAAGAAAGTTACACTTTCTACACTGAATATTTCCTTTTTAGTATCAAGAATCACTCCTCCAACTTGGTATGAGAGAAACTTTGCTCTTACTACTTAATTAAAAAATAAATAAATAAACCTCTGTTATGACTTAGTCTTCCCTCATTTGTTAGGAAGAGGTGTTCCTAACCATAGGAATGTCAGATGATTATAAAATGGATTATATCCCCAATGTAAAGCAGAATCCTGAAACCAGCCTGCAGCATAAAAACAGTGGAACTCCCCTCTTATTTGCTGTATCAATAGACTAGGTCCAGAGATTCATTGGAAAGCTAGAAAGAGAGTGCCTCTCAAGGAAATTGGAACAATGACTCTTAAAGAGATAGATATATTTCCAGATTAAAGCATTGTCCACATGTAGCTCTTACCACTCATCAAGATGGTATTTCCTTTTATACCATATTGGAATAAGATGTTTGAGGCCCCAAAATATGAAAAGAAAAAGTAGACCATTGCAATTGAAAAAGAAAATTAAAACATATCAGATTATCGGTTTGTTTTGAAAACTATGTTAATTTACTGTGGTGCTCGTCTAAGTAATTCTCATTGTACAACATTTCTACAGGACTAGAGAGTTTGGTTGAGCACCTTATTTCCTTGACCTTTCACAACGTTTGTGTTTTTGTGATGTTACCAGGACATGAGGAAGTCTTTGTTGGTTAAGTGTCTGATACGAAGTTCTAGCTTGTCTTTGTTGAGTGGAGGTTTTGTTGTTTTGTTTTGTTGTTGTTGCCTAAGCTTGGTTAATTTCAGTCAAGTATGAAGAGTCAATAGGTAAAGCCTTTTCATATCCAGTGTTGATTTTTGATTGGAGGGATGGGGGAGATTCCAATTCAGTGGTAACCAAGAAAGAATGCAAATATGACTTCCAGCTGAGTCTTCTTTGGCTGGTATATAGAGAGACTGCTCAACCCCAGGTAGGCCTGGGTCTATTAGAATGGCATCATAGGTGGTTTAGGTAGGTTAGGTTCTGGGGAACTCATCAGACTAGGCCTGTGCCCAGGGTCTGTGACCCATATGGTATCTGTGGTAGTGGGGGAAGCAGTTAGGCGGTAAAGGCTCTAGGAAATTCACCAGTCAGGATAAGAGTACAGGGTGTGCAAATGCAGCTCAGCCTGGGAATTTGAAGATGGGGGTGCGGTCAGGTGAGGTTCTGGGTGACTCAACAAGTTTGACAGATATTCAAGTGCACGACTGGACATAGGCCAGATAAATAGTCTGCTGCAGCCATAAAGCCTATGAACAACAATGACCAGTCCAGCATGATATCTCAAATGAGGCAAACATGGCACTTAAACCTTGGGAGTAATCAATATCTATGTAATTGAAGTTAAGGTCTACTCTGTAAGAAGGAATGCATCCTGGGTACTGTAAACCTACCCAAGTACCCATGGGTGGAGGGGTCATAGAGACTATAAGATAGCCTAATACTGTCTATTACTTAAATTAGTATAATTTATAACGGTATTTTAATACTTTTCCTTACACTCGCAGATATTTGTAGCTCCTACCACTTATTTAAAAAAAAAAAAGCCGTTCATTTTGTTTCATTTTATTTTATTTTACTATTTTACAGCAGATAGAAATCAGTACAGAACTATACAACTGGTCGAATGCAGAAAATAAGTGAATGTGAGGTGACCAGTCCAAATTAGTACATTTCCAATGCAATCTTTATACCTAAGGCTCAGCAAACATTGTCAAAGAAGGGGAAAATGATTATAAGAGCCTGAGGACTAGGCTATTTGGTGTCTTCCAGACTCATCAGAGAAGCTGCCCCATGAAATATCCACAATATGTTTGTTTAAAAGGTAGACCTAAATAATCACATCATCAGTTCACATGCCCATGTGAATGAGAGAAATTTCACCAGGTCACACTTCTAGATGAAGAGCTACAGGCAATCAAAGGCTGCTGAGAGAGGGAGAATTAGTTTGCACCAAGGAGAAATTCCATCATAGGTTATCTAATCCCAAAGGGTAAATCCTAAATGCAATTATATATGAGCAACACTAAATGGACTCAGTAGGTTGCATGCATTGATATTCCATATACATATATATGTACACACATATAATATATGTCTATATATATAATGATGATATTTAGAGATATTTAAACACTGAGAAGAAACAGAGAATGTGGGATGAGTTGGAGTGGGTAGAGGGAGTGATGGAAATGATTTAAATACAGAACTTATGTATGAAATTCTCAAAGGATAAAATTTTAAGTATTTACTCTGGTGTGCATTTAATTTGCAAACAAATAAATCAAATTCTTAGTGAAATGTTATTTTATAGTGGAAACATTAAATCTGTTCAAGCTAATCTATTTATTGATGTGGTGGGAAGATCTAACTTTTCATACATTTTGAGAAGGCCGAATGCCTATGAGGTGTGGCTCTACATTTGGTTGAAAATCTTGTACCCATTGATTTTTTTTGTAGGATTTCTGTTACTATCAGACATTTTCAATATTTAAGATATATTTTTAATGTTTCTTTTTATATTTTTGTGTTAACTTTACATAAAATAGCAAAACTTTAAAATTCAAGGTATTTTAAGATACTATTTGCTTAATCCAATGTTTATGCTGTTTAGTGAATGATTAAACTAGGTCTTGCTATTTTAACATTTGTTAACTTCAAGAAAAATGATTTTAAATTATTCAAAGAATTATCTATCCACTGAGAATCTTTAGGATCTTATTTAATAAATATTCTGTTGATTCTGGGCTGTGGGTAAAAACTTAATGTAAGTACCAGTATGATGAATAATACAAGATTTAATATAACTAGATATGTGAACAATATGCATAATACCAAATTTCTACAGAAAATACTTTAAAATGTAACTGTGAATTTGTAACAAGGTACTGAGGATAACTTTTTCAAAAGAGTAATTTTAGTGCATAGTAACACTAGAATTGAGTGGCTTGTATGTAGCAGAAATGATTTCTCATAGTTCAAGATCCAAGGACTATGTGCTAGAGAAGTGTGGTCTGTTGAGGGGCCATTTCTTGGTACACAGACAGTGGTGTTCTTGTAATCTCACATGACAGAAGATTTCTTTTACAAGGAAAATAATGCCTTCCATCTGGTTTTGACACTATCATTTTACTATCTTCCTAATGTAACAATACTGGAAATTATGTTTTAAAATCTGATTTTGAATGTGATAGGCTTGGTGGCACATGCTTTTAATCCTAGCACCCCAGAGGGAGAGGCAGGCAGATCTCCCTGAATTCAAGGCCAGCCTAATCTTTATAGTAAGTTCCAGGCCAGCTGGGGCTACCCAGAGTTTCTGTCACAAGAAAGACCGTAAAATACAAAACAATAAAGTAAATAAAATAAAAATAAAAATAAAATAAAATATAAAAGTATAAACTAAAATAAATGAATAAAATTTTTAAAAAAGAGTTTGAATGGGACGTAAAAATTCAATGAATAGTAATTCAAGAGTACCTGTGTTTGTCCTAAAGTAATGAGAATTTTATTTCCCAATTTTCATGCTTTATTTCTCTTATATCTCCCCGTTAACTATGTTCTTTAAATTTGGCTTTGTTTTGGTGATTATTTCTAAGAACAAAAAAACTTACAGGTCATATGACCATAAATTAAAGCAAATTCTAGGTCTCCAGACTCTAGACCTTGATTAATTTTTGTTAAAATATATAATTTGGAGAAACAAAAGTAAATTGAAATAATTCTATAGGCATATTACTTTTTCTAAAGATCCTAAGGAAACACACATTGCTGCTCCCAGACCCAGAAGACATGAATAATTAAATGAAAATCTCTGTTACACATGGGTTGCCTTGCTGTGACTGATTGGTCAGGAAGGCCTCCAAGATCTCCAAAACAACACAGGATTTTGTCACTGCCCCTGGTTACTCACCATATTTGCTTGGTAAGGTCCTCTTGCTGAAGACATACACACAGACACACAGACACACACACACAGACACAAAGACACAAAACACACACACAAAAACAAAACCACTTTGGCTTTGGACTTAGACAAATCAATCTCAAAGAGACCAGAAAACTTCCTCCCTGCTGACTACTGTCCACAATGGAAGAGGAGGCTGAATTAATAAAGATACGGAGGCTAGGGAGGAGGTTTAAAAGCTGTCTTCTGGGTGTGACAAGGTTATTTCACTCAGGAACTTAAAGCAGCTGTCATAAGACAAAATCATTAAGGTAGAGACTGAGTGAGGGGAGATCTTGGACCCCATTCACTACCAAAGAGTTATTGGCAGTGATACCTACTAAGGAAGGGAGAATCAGGTTTCTTTGACGGTGTGGCAACTGGTAGGTTACCCTTGCTCAAGTGAATGACTCCACAGTCTTGCACATATGGGTGTGCTAATTGCACTAAGTGCATTATTAAAGGAAAGAATGAGGTCATGACTTATTACATGCAAAAGGTTTCTTAGCATTTGGGGATTATGTGTCTCCATTTTGTCCTTTGCTTCTATTAGTAGACTGGAATTCTTTTTAAAGATTTAAGTGTCTAGTGTCCCAGAATGGATGCAGAAATTTGGCACTTCCTACAATGTTGTTCAATGATAATTGTATATTTTCTCATAACTTTGATATATTGTTGCAAGTAGAGAAAAGTGACAGAAAAAAATTTGCTCCTATATTTCCAATGATAGTAAAGTTCAGTGAGATTATTGATTAATTTAATGGCTAAGGCTGAATTGTAACTTTTGAAAAGAAAATTTTAATTTCACTGCATATGTATGGTAAATGGTCAATTAAGAAAGAAACATTCATAACATATAAGGAATACAAATCTTCTTTGAATTGCACAAATTAGTCCTGAAATATAGCAGGAAAGTCATGAAACCATAACTTGCAAACTTTGATTCCACCCCTCTTACCTAGTTCTATCATGGACTACATCGTGTCCTTTCTAAAATTTGTTTTCTGAAAATATAAATCCTATTTACATGGAAATTGATCTCCTAAGATTGAATGAATTCATAAGAGTGAGATGTAACTTATCAGGATTAGTGTCCTTTTACAAGTTAGGACTAGGGTATATATTTGCCTAGAGAAACTGTGTTAGCTCAAAGCCAACAAAAAATATTCCTGAGTCATTCCTTATTTCTTGATGCTGGAGTGGAAGTAAAATATAATCACCTAGTCTCCACATTTTGCTTTGCTCTTAAAATGTGTTCTTTAAAATGGAATTTACAGCATTTATAGGAAAAACTGAAGCCAGGAAGAGATCTGTTCTTTATAAAATCAGGCAAAGATCCATACTTGTAGAAGTTAAAGGACTATAAACTCATGACTTATTTAGTATTCTCCTATTTGTCATATTTTGATTTTTTTTAAACCAGTTACAACTGAATCGTGGTACTATTGACTGAATCTCTCTATGACTACCCTGAAACATTCTTTGTTACAAATATTATTTTCTGTAATAATCAAAAATGTCCATTTTTATTTTCACCTAAAATAATCCAAGATTCTTAAATGTGTGTATGACTGAATAATAGAGAACTTTCTAGAAATGAAACCACTATTGTTGTATTAAGGATTTCCAAATCAAATTTTCTGAACTTTGATCTCAGATGTGAAAATCTAATTACATTGTTTGTACTATTAGTATTCTCGTTCTCAAGACTTAATTACAAATGTCTCTGTCTTACCAGTATTTTTCATTTCTAAAGAATGTCTACCATTTAGGCAAATGTCATTATTACAAGAAGTGATGTTCTCTTTCTGCCTTAAGTCCCTGCTGTTTCTTCTTCATTTAGGCATTCATGGGCATGTTTTATTGCACACATACTTCCATTCACATGCAGAAGCATTCATATAGGCTTTGAGTAGACATATGCTTTAGTGTGTGTATAAAATCTTTTTTGGGGGGGTCTTTTTGGGGACAGGGTCTCCCTGTAGCCCCAGCTGTCCTGGAACTCACTATGTAGACCAGGCTGTCCTTGAACTCACAGAGATCCGCCTGCCTCTGCTTCCGGAGTGCTGGGATTAAAGGCGTATGCCACCAAGCCCGGCAAAATCCTTATTTTTATAAATATTAACAGGAAATTAGAATCTTTATTGGTACTAGTGTTACTGGTGATTGCTAGCTGCCATGTAAGTGCTGGAAAATGAACCCAGGTCCTCTGCAAGAGCAGGAGTACTTTTAACTGCTGAGTCATCTCTCCAGCCCCACTAACAAGTTTTCTAATGACTATTTAATCTAGTTAAATATTGTCTTATTCTATATTCAGTGAAAGAAATAAAGTCAGAGTCGTTTTATGAATATGTTACTAATTTCATGGAAATCGCAAATAACACACATAAAATGAAATGTAAATATTACACATTCAAGGAAATCATGTTTCCACAAAGTGAAAATAGTACTCATTGAGCACCAATGGAAATTAGGAATGGATTACTAAGCATCATATCACACTCATCACACTTTCAAATGAGAAGAATGTAATTTTATGGTCTTCTTTGTAAGATAATTTAGACAAGACAGATTATCCCTGAATACCTAAATGTATTTTCTATTCTATGAATCATTTATACTTATTTTGATGAAAATATCATGTAAGTAACCCATTATTTTGTTGATTCCAATAATATCAACTGAGACATGAACTAATAAAGCTAAATACTATCTTGCTATTCATAAGGCTGAAAGCAGGGTAATCATGAGTTCAAAGTCAAACTGAGACACAAAATGATATCCTGAATCAAAGGAAAACAGGAAAAAAATGAGTTATCCAATAAGGTAAAGATCTGACACAATAAAATGTTTAAACACTTATTTGTTAGGCTGGAGAAATGGCTCAGCATTTATGTTATGAGCAGGCACTGCTCTTGCGGAGGATCTTCACTGAGTTTCCATCTTCAATGTAGTGTAGCTCACAACTGCCTGTAACTCCAGGTTCATGGGATTCTCTGGCCTATGGGGGAAAATGTCCTCACATGCACATACCCCCTATACACAAACATGACATAAGTTTTAAAAACTAAATTTAAAAAATATTTTTAGGGGCTGGAGAGATGGCTCAATGGTTAAGAGTACTAAGACCTCTTGCAAAGGATCATGCTTTGATTTCTAGTGCCCACATAGCTGCTAATAACTATCTTTAACTCCAGTTCCAGAGGAATTCAATGCTCTCTTTTGACCTCCACAGGCATTGGATGACATGAGTGCACTTACATACATGCAGACAATAAACTCATGCACATAAAAATGAAATACTAAAATATTTTTTAACAAAGTACATCACAAACTCCAAAGTAGAAGTTTATCAAACATAAATGTCAGAAGTTGTAAAACATAAAATAAACTGTATTCTATGTTACATTTTCTCTTCATATGAAAGTACAACTAATACTGTGAGTCTCGGTGATTTTATTTGTTACACTAGATTACTGTGAGATTGTTACCAAAGGGGTTCTCTTTTTGTCACTCATGGGGCAGGTGCTTACTAAATACTTTTAAACATGTTGAATGTAATATAATGAATGAAGCATTGGCCTAAATCTTAGCATTAAGATCGAGTAGACAAGATGATGAATCTCTCAGAATTCATTTCTTCTCACATCTCTGTCTGTTGGAACTCTGCTCCTGAAATAAGACTCACCCATATTTTTATTCAAACATTTTCTCCAGCATGAATTGGGGGAAAAGAAGCTCAAATTCACCCTTATCATAGAATCTTGCCCTTTTGTTCTGTAGGTCTAAACTATCTCATATACACAATGTCAAGCTTACTTCCCAATTTTCACTGCTTTCAAAAAGGATAGGAATAGGAATATGCTACTTCCTGTGCTTTGAGATGTTAATTCAAGCACACCCACATTCACTATCTTGGGTGGGAGGCAAAGGGGGAATTAAGGTTAGATTCTCAGATCACAAGGGCACATGACTCCATGAGCTTCTTGCATTAAAACAATAGCTTTTTTTGCCAGGTTAAGGTAAGTCGTGAGTCCAGATTCTGTCCATATTGTAAGTCATTCCTAATCAAATACATTCAGAATGTCTACATGATGGCTCCCACTTTAAAATAAACATCAGAGTGCACATACACATACCCACACAGACAAATATAGCTTTCACTAGTACAGAGGGAACCTAGAAAATGAAAATCCAACATGCTCTAGAGAAAGCCTAATTTTTAAGGATTTTTTTTGGCTTCCCCACCTCAGTTTTGGATTGGTTAGCTTCAACAAAGAAGAGAGAAGAGAAGGCTAACGTGTTATTGCCTCAAATCCTAAGGTATCCAGGTCTGGCCTCAGACTCATCTAAACCAGTTTGAACTAGTCAGCCAGAAAGTGTGCCATATTTATTATTCCTGCTTGCTTTTCAATGAATTGGTCCTTTATAGTTATGTCTGATTTGTATCTTTTACTTTTTGGGAGAAGAACACTAATCATTTATTAATGGATTGTGGTCACTGGTATCCTCTTAAGCATTGCCCTTTTTAGTTCTTAATATCCATTATTGATTGACTCTTTACTTACTTTCAGTCTCTTTGTCCTTATTTTAATTTTCAACATGATTTTGTTGTTCATTGTTCCTATGGAGTTACTGTTCATATTTATTTATCTCTTAAAGTCTTTTCACTTGTCTTTTTTTTTTCCCAAACATTATGTGCAAATCACAAATGAATATATATTTTTTACTTGTCAATTTTCAAAATGAAATAAAAGGATAACATTGAATAAAAACAATTCATAAATAACCTATCATCATTGCTATAGGTATGGCATGAGAGCTGTCTTAGCTATATTATAGAAATATTTTTTTAAATTATTTAATAACCACATGATTAGAAGCATTTCATTACAGCATGAACATATTCAATAACAATTTCCACCATTCAATAAAAATTTTCAGAGCAAAGATGCATCTCTTTCAATATTGGCTGTATATTTTTATGTTCGCAGTTGAATTGATACAGTTACACAATATTGTACTCAGTATAAACCCTCAGAGATGCACTAGGCAAGCTTATAAAACCACCAGAAAGCATCCATATGACACCATTAGGAACAATGGTATTTTTTTTTTTACAACATAGAATAAGTAGATTTAATAAATGTTTATAGCATATTGCATCCAACAGCTGTGGAATATACATTCTTTTCAGCAGTCCAGGTAAATTTTTCTAAAATAAGTCATATTTTTTTTATTCTTATACATTTATGAAGTTAGTTAAAAATTAATGAACAAGAAATTAAAGAGACTATGCTGCAATTAAGTTAGAATATTCTAACTGGAAAACAATTACTGTGAAACTATTTACATTCTCATAGAATTATAAACATTTCTCAAGGAATACTTTACAGCACAACTTTTTTTTTTCATACAGAAGAATTCATTCCAAAGCAATTGACATTGAGACGTTTTCACATGCATTTCTAATCTCTATATGCATGACTATCACTGGT
>NW_008342282.1:3722374-3724590 GCF_000622305.1 Nannospalax galili | reverse complement strand
CAGTATTGGTTCCCCAGGTGTCTGGGGCCCCAAGGCTAGGAATGGCGCAGGGCCCAAACTAGGAGTATAGAACGGCGAGGCGGGGGATGGAAGGGGGAATGTCGCTTAGGGAGTCCCGGCGCGGAGAGCTGCGCTATAGACTTACCCCAAGAGGCCTGAGGATAGTAGTGCAGGCTAGGAGGAGCTTCACTTGTCTTTTTAATCTCTTAATTTCTTATGATCTTTTGTCTTTGCTTTCTCTAAGTCCATTTGTATTTTATTCATATGAAGATACATAAATAATGTGGAAATTGTGTAATTATATGGGAATATTGTGTTTGATGTGTCTTTTAATCACTCTGCTCTTTTTAATTTTGCTCAAATGTACATGTCAGAAAGTAATAATAACATTATGCATGCTGTTTGAGCCACTTTTAATTTGTTATCGTTTATTCTTGAACATTCCTTTTGGGTTAGGTATCATACATTTTTCTGAATTTGAAGTGGATTTAATAGGTACAAATAAGTAATGGATACGAAGGCTTACATATAGAATTTTAGATTATTGCTCATAAATTCTACCGCCTTTTTCCAGCTTGCTTCAGATTTTAGCTTTCTGACTTCAATAAGATTTTCTAAACAAGTAACACACTCTCACTATTATATTAATATGAGCAGAGGCTAGAGAGATGACTCAGTAGTTAAGAATGAAGAGTGCTCTTTCAAAGGACCAGAGCTTGGTTCCCAGTGCTCTTGTGGAGCACCTCACAACTCCCTGTAACTCAAGCTCCAGAGAATGTGAATCCCTATGTAGACTCAGTGGCACATGTACTCATATAATTTAAAATAAAGTAAGGTTTAAAAATATACTTTAAAAAACAAGAATGTTCAATATGGTTTTAAAGAACATGCTGTATATAAGCAAACCCACATTTAAAATATGTCCTACTGAAACTATCTCACTCTTCCATGTAGTTCATGATTGGCAATATTGCAATAGTATGAAATAGAAGTATAACAACAAAAGAAATCTGAAAAATATGTGTTAACCAACTGTAGGTATGTTTCACATAGCTTTTGTGGTTTCAATCAAACACACTTAAATGCACCATCTGCGTGATTGGAATTGAAATGAAGGATAACTGTATCTGCCAGAAATAGAAAGTCTTATGTATGTAAAGATTTGAGAAACAGAGTTTTACACCCAACAGGAAGAAAAGAAGAAAGCATGAGAGAATGACAATTGCAAACGGGACTAGCAGTTTCAGGTCATGACCAATGAGACAGTGAAGGTTTCTGGAAAAGTACACTTGTCTATATAAAGGGAGAGGCAAAGATTAAAGGAAAATGTTAAACTACCCATGTAGCTCTTGCTTTCAAAGCCCCTCCCCCTCCTTGGAAATTCAAAGGACAAAGCAGCTTAATGGCTGCATATCATGGCATGTTGTGCACTGAACATTGTCAATTATGTGGATTGGACATATAGAAACACAGAGGAAGAATGCATTGCACTATCCATTTTTATGAAACAGCTTAATTTGTTGAGTGAGTCAATATTAGAGAATAACGAAAAGGCTCTGAAACCTGAAGCTAGGGTGGACAGAGCTGGAACAGTCTTAGCAGACATTTTTTCTTTTGGAGAAAATTTGAATGACTCTGATATCAAACAGCATATTCATTTCTTTCCTTGGTGAATTCTACATCTACGTTTTGAAAAGCTGACCTACATTTCTAGCCTACATGGACATGTCTCATATGAAAAAGAAATATCAGTAAACAATATTTTGTAAAACAAGCTGTAAGTAAATCAATAAGGTATGGCCTAGGTGGAAAAAGAGGAGATGGGGTTCAAGTGTCCTGGTTTAAGGTCACAATTCTATAAATAAATCTTCATATTTGTTCATTATTTTCATATCCTAAACAGTCAATTTATTTCATCTGCTAAATAGAACTTACCTACTATACTATCTACTTAGAAAAGAATGTTTTGGATAAAGTGCTGGGAAGGGTTGAGACAGTCTCTTATGGGGATGGGATTCTAGGTAGGTTGACCAGGCTCCATTGGAAGGTCCCATGCTAAGAGACCTAAATCAGACTCTATAAGCCATATTGTATATACAGTGGAGTATGTTGAATTGGGGGGGGCATTAAAATGAGTTGAATCTAAGGGAATATTAAAAATTTTTAATTTAATTAAAAATTAAATTAAAATTTAAATTAATTTAATTAATTAATTG
>NW_008342282.1:3721668-3722085 GCF_000622305.1 Nannospalax galili | reverse complement strand
ATATTATATAAATTTTTAAATACTACAGGTATAATTAAAGTAAGTGAACAATGCTCAATATCTGGCTGGTGATTTGTTTAATTTCCAGGTAGAAAGAAGACAGGTGTACTGAAACATGAAAGGATTTAGCTAACTGGAAAGGAAGAGACGATGAAGATGAGTGTTTTGCACTGAGAACTCCTCTGTGCGTTTCTGCAGTTGAATGTGCATGTTTGAGTTAAGAAGAGCCAAATGGCCTGCGAAAGTAATCAAAGCAGCATCTAAACAAAAAATAAGCACAATTTTTCTCACTTTCTTGGTCTCTTACCCTGTGATTTATCTTCTCTAGTGCTTCTGCTTTATAGCTTTTAATTTTCATCAATATTCTGTTTCACATATTAAGTTCCCTAATCACCACCTTTTTTTTTCTTTTAAATT
>NW_008342282.1:3715401-3720801 GCF_000622305.1 Nannospalax galili | reverse complement strand
ACTGGCTCCTGGCTCCTTTCTTTTACCAGTTCCATCTATGTGAAAATAAGTCAAAGGTCCTGCTCGACCATTGTTGGCTTCTCTTGGAAGCATGGAGGAAATGATTTGTCCGTGTTGACCCTCCTCTTTATAGACTGGACACTGGTTCAAGTCCATCTGGTGGGGTCTCCTTGGCTTTCCTTTTTTATGCTTCCTCACCCCATGTACAACTTTTGAGTCTTCCTCTAAGAAATTGGCCTCTGGATACTACATCAAAATATTCCAGGGGATGGAGAGACAGCTCAGCAGTTAAGAGCACTGGTTGCTCTTGTAGAAGACCAGGATTTGAATCCCAGCACCCACATAGCAGGCATTCCATGACACAGGTGCATTTAAATATCTGCAGGTGATACACTGATTCATATGAAGTAAAAGTAATAATAAACAAAATATTTTTAAACTATTTCATAAAAATTATCCAATGGAAACTCAAATCACATAAACTGTAGCTTCAAATTTAGAACCAGTTGACATATTTGCTCTTTTAAAAACCATAATGACAGTAAACTACCTCTATTGGTACATTGTTGGCACTGTTATCTAGGAGGGTAATCAGTAGCTATCTAATTGGACTTATAGTACTCTCAATGGAGGTGAACTCATGGGTGGCACTGTAAAGTCAGCCAAGTTCACATGGCTTGTGAAGTCATAGATCATAGAGAAAACTCCATCTCTTTCATATCACTAGAAAAATGAAATTTCTTACCAAATGTTAAATATGAATCCTTATATTTACAGATGAGCATACAATACACTACTCATCAAAGAAGCTTCTTTTTGCAACAGATGAAGGCTACTGAAGAATTCCACAAGTAGTCTAACACAGAGAATAAATGTCTCAGAGATATCCAGTCCTAAGTGAAACATCTACATTTCAACATCTCACTAAGTTCATGGAACATATTGGAATGAGGAGTAGTGCGAAAACTAATACATCCTTTAACTCTCACCTTTGAAGTTTCCTTATACGATAGAGAGTAATGCACACAGAAGGCCACAACTGGCAATGTTTTAAAGAATAAGAGACTGAAGAGTGTGTATCCCTGGATAGAATTCCTATATTACACCTCACTCACCCACAGCTCAGGGACCCTTGTGAAGGGAGGGGGGCAGAAAAGATAGTAAGAGTTAGGGATGGTTCATGAACTCAGGGAAGCAGGGGTTTTCAGGCTACTGGAAACTTGCATATGGAAACTTGTGGCAATAGTGGCATCAAGCACAGGATCCATGTCAACTCGATCAGACAGGGCCCAAATTGGAGCAAGAGAAATGGGTGGCAGGCTAGCCCTAGTCTGAGAACTACTGGAGACTGATTACTACTGGGTGAGGAAGTGTATGCCTTACTTGTGGTTTCTACATAGGCTGACTTGACTCCAGTGGATGAATTTGCACTGAAGGAAATCTGGGTACAAATACTTGAATGGATAAGACTTAACATGTGTGGAGTAATACAAGAGGTCCAGTAGGGGGTTAGTGGGTATGAATCGGAGAGTGGGGTTTAAATTTGATAAAGAATTGTTGTATGAAATGTATAAAAGTTCAATAAAAATTAAAGAAAAACAAAAAAAAATAAGCAACTTAAGCCTTATTAAACCACCAAACAGTAACTTTAATATTTTTATGAGCATCATTGCACCTTAGGGTAATTGTGATGTACATACCCAGCCCCTCCCTCTGCAGCTTAAGAATCCCAAAAGCAACTACAACTACCTACAAGAAGTCTATTTGGACATTTCTTAACTCTTCAACTCAAATTAAACAACAGATATTTTAATTTCCATTCTAATCTGAACTTAAGAATTCTGTCTAGATGCTAATGATGTTAACTAACACTCACATTAGGAAAATGCCTTATTAGAATTACAACTTCAAGATTTTCAGTGATTCCCCTGCCAATCAATGTTATGAAACTAAGTGTGGCATATGCTATGTGTTACCCATGGTGAGTGGTGAGTCTTCTGCAGTCTCTAATACTGACATCAGCAAAGTAATGATTGTTGTAGCCCATTCTAAATGTAAAGACACTGAGATGAACAGTATCTCTCCTCCATCAAACCAGCATGAAAGCATTGTTTTAAGACAGAGTCATATTTCGTTCAGTAAATCAAAATGATTATGATTTTTTTCACTTAAAAGTTCAACAATTTAAATTTTAATAATGGTTGTGTAATTATCTATATTCTTCAGGCACAGTGGTAGAAATAATCATCTAATCTCTTGTTCATAAAATTAACACCTTTAATAACAGGAAATAAACTATGTAGTCTCTCACCTGACTTAATTTTGAAAATATTTTTACAAAATATATAATTAGAAGGATTTTATGGAAAATATTCTGAATTTGACATATATTACTTAGCCACAACTTAACTGAATTGTTTCAGTAGAGATACAAACAGGAAGTTTATGAATAGTTGCTTAACTTTTTGCAATGTAATGTTCGTCAAAATGATCAAATTCTACAGCATCACTGGTCAAAAAGCACCAGGACTCGGTCTTACTCAGTGGGATTCTGGAAAGGCAGACCAGCAGTCTCGTTCTGTTAAATAATTCCAAGGTAGACAAGACAATCATGTAGGAAAATCAAACCTTCACATGCATCCAAAACCTTTCTGCATTAGTGCCTTCACACTTTCTACATCCACAGGACAACAAACTGAGTTATTATAAGCACATTCACAGAAAATCTCAGCTGATTTGAAAATCAGAATGTCTGAGAAATATTAAAATGAAAACCAAACTTGTGTCATTCCAAGTTCTCTTCAGTGTCCAAAGATCCCCTTAAAGGTAAACGATGAATAGTGGTTAGCCTGGGTTCAAAGAAGACACTTGATACCTGGAGAGAAATAAGCCAGAGAGTGAATAAAGCAGTAGTCACATCTTTGAAGAATGAAGTTGGTAGATTGCAAGTGACAGGTTCAATTACTGGTCCATAGACCACTGACACATATGCCTTAAACTCTGAGAAATGGGCAGTGGAAAAAGGATGAATAACTCTCAAGATTTAGAGAAAATATGTAACCACTCGGGCAGAAAATTAGCAATTACATTTCGTGCCATCAGTAATAACTATTTCAACAAAGATCTTAGGTTAACGTCAGATTGTGTGACAGTATATCAACCATTACACCTGTGTTCAATCAGCAACCATATCCCTCAGTGCGATACTGAGCTGTTCAGTTCAAATGTGGCATGTTCAGTGATAAGCAAGATGGCTGGCGTCTGGTACCGAAGTATTCAAAAGCAATTTGCTATACTATGCTGACCGAGGAAAAGAGAAGAAATCTGAGAAGTTTGATCAGCCACAATTTTTCTTTTCAAGGTTTTTTCATGTTTATCTTTTCAATAGTAAATATCATTTTGTACTTAAAGTGCAAAATTACATCATTTTGGGAGTGGAATTCCTCAGATTTAATAGTAACTTTAATCAAAGAGTGTATTTCTGACACTGTTTTCAATTCACAGAGTCAAAACCAATACACGAAAAATTAAAAATAGAAAGAAAAGAGTATGAAACTCATATATTGTCAAAGTTAAAAATTATCTTGTGGTGCAGAATTTCCCAATGTTTTTAATTTATATGTTTACCAAAACAATAAGAGGATTATATTTGATTTCTCACCAAATTCACATTTTAATTTAGTCTACAAACTTATTAGTTTCATATAGTATGTTTAAAAACATTTTTTATTACATGTGCATGAGTCCATTACCTGATTGTATGCATGTGAACTCATATTATGTGATACATGTGGAGGTAAGAAGAAAACACTGAATCCCTTGGGACTGAAGTTATGGACAACTGATAGTCGTCATGTGGGTACTGGGAACTGAATGCAGTACTCTGCAGGAGCAGCCAGTGCTTCTAACTGCTGAGATATTTCTCCATCTCCAGCCCATTATGTAGTATTTTTCCAATGAAATATTTACAAAAAATCCTAAAATTTTAACCAATGAAAATATGAAACTATTAGATTATAAAAAAATATTAGTAAATGTTTAATCAGAAAAGTATCACATAAACATATTTATGAAATTTTATTGAGATTCAGGTAACACAGGGCCATATTTACCATGTAGTATATTCACAAATGCCTTCATATGACACAAGAAAAGAGATAGAATCTGAACTTCTAGCCATCATCTATAAAACCAAATATTGAATACTGTCTTATTTTTATTGTACTGATCAGAAAAAGAAAACTAATCATAACTATGGATGAAAAACAAATAACGTTTCTCAAATTAAAGTATATTTTCTATTTCAGTTTATATAAGAAAGACTAACTGAATAATTCACATTTAGATTTCTTTGAAAACAGGTATTTCTGGGAGAAATATATCGGCAGTCTTCATCATGACTGCTAATCTCCTATGTAAAGATGACAGAGAAAGGAGGAATAAAAGTATTTTCCTCAATGCAAGGATGCTTCAGCAATGATTTACAGTACCAGACTTTGTGCACTCCGAACTGTATGTAGTAATTGTTTGCTGCAAATCACTGAACCTCTTTTCAGCATTGTGAATTGTGCAGTGTTTTGTTTTGCTTTTTTTTTTCCTCAGAACTTTCAAATTTCCTTCTTGGTTTTTCCTCTTCACTTCCCTGGTAATTCTGCCTCATCTACATCCCATCAATGTTCAATTTCAAAGAGCTATAATGTTGGGAGGTTTTGAGTGACTTCTTCTCATTAAGGTATAAATGATGAATTGATTCTTGGTCTGTCTTTTCCGGGGCATTTACATTTTAATAGGGGATAATTCTTTCATTCATGAGGAATGAGTTCTATAATAATGTCATTTCAAAGTAGATTAATAGGACAGTGTGGGGGGAACTTGGAATTGGGAAATCTTGTTCATTTTCCTCAAGGTCACACACATTACTCATTATTTTTCAAGAGTTCAAAATTTTATCTATACATTGGATTCTAGTGTCACTAAGGTTGGGTTTAGTCAACGCAAAGATGAAGTTCTTATTTCAAAGTAATTAAAACATGGTTGTATTCCCATTAACTCTTTCGTATAACTGAGGTAACCTTGAATGCTCAGCAGTCATAAGATGGAAATTTTCTGAGGTAGGTGGAATAAAAATTTGAAATAAAGCCAGCCAAAAACAAATCATCAAACACTAACATATAAAGCCACTAAAGTATAGAGACAACCTAATCAAGCTTCCTAGCTGCAGTATTTATATACCTCCCAGCACTGTGGTAAATACTGATTTATGTACATTCACTATTCCTTCAAGGAGAGATGATATTTCTAAGTACCCTTTTGCTGTACAAATCTAGTAAATAAAACCTATCATACCCTTATAACCATCCCAGAGAGAGATGGATATCATATCCTAGGCATTCTTTTCCT
>NW_008342282.1:3713588-3715357 GCF_000622305.1 Nannospalax galili | reverse complement strand
AGGAAAGGAAATTCACAGAAAACTTACAAATTGTTTGTATCTGTATAACATAAGACTAAATTTTCAGTCCCACTAACACATATATCATTTTCTTTATGTCTTTTTCTTTAAAACCACAACAATCCCAGAATAACAAAATATTAAAACATTACAATTTTCTGAATATTATCAGATTGACTTCAAATGGAAAACAACAACTTGGTATCTAAGAATATAAGTGTGTGTGTGTGTGTGTGTGTGTGTGTGTGTGTGTGTATGGACATTCAAAAGAGTCTCTCTTGCTTTCGCTCTCTCTCTCTACCTCCCTCCCTCCATCCATATTATACATCCTAAAGGTCAGTGTACTTTCAACAAGTTGAAGTAAATAGTCATTATATACTTAACTAACTGTTCCTCATGTAACACAATAACACAAGGGGCCATGAAAAGCCAAACTCATTCAACAGAATTCCATATAACTGTGATAATTCCAAAAAACATCTGTACTGATGTTGGCACTGAGCATTGATTTATGATTATCATAACCATGAGAAATTTAAATTTTATGTTATCTTTTCACAATCATTTATTGAGTATTCTAAACATAATTTGAACTTTTAATGTTGTGATTATAACATAACTTGTTTGTTTGTTTGTTTTTGAGACAGGGTCTCTCTGATGGCCTGGGAATCGCAAAGCAGATCAGACTGGCCTCAGTCTCACAGACATCCATCTTCCTCTGACTCCTAAGTGCTGAAATTAAAAGTGTCTGTCACCATGCCCATCTATAACAGGATTTTAAAAAGTAATATTTTGTCTATTATTTTTAATTTGTGAGTATGAGTGTATTGCCTGCATGTATGTAAGTGCACCCGTGTTATGCAGTGCTTGAGAAGGTCAGAAGAGGGTGTCAGATTCCACTGGAATGGGACTTATGTATAGTTGATAGCCACCATGTGCTGGTTATTGAATCTGGCTCCTCTGCAAGAGTAGACAGTACTCAACAACTGAGCCCTCTCTCCTGCCCAATAACAGAACATACTAATTCCTTTTAGTATCCTGTTGTGACTTAGACTCATTTATGAAATAAAAAGGATTCTGGGCCCCTGTGAAATGCTTTCTTCTTTTCCTATATGTTTTCCTTTGAAATCTAAATATATGTTGGTTTGGGGAAATTTGTATGCATTGCTTACTGTTGCCTTCAAATTAGGGTATAAAATAGAATGATCTAGAAAGAAAATTGTATGGAAAGTATTTTGGATGCTGAAAAATCTGTCCCTTAAATAATGTATCATCATAATTTTATAAGAAATACTTTTTATTTAATTTCACTTGGAATGATTTGAAGCCTTGTGTTTATTATATTTTTCAATCTTTGGGAGTATTCACTTTTAAAATAAATAAGCTTTCTCAGAGATTCTGATGAACCCCTTAATTTTTATGAAAAATATAGGCATATTAAATATTCTAAGTGCATCATCCTACCTTGCAGTATAGCCTATGAAACTACAATGAGCATTAGTTTCCAAGTAATGAGGAAGCAAAATTTTTGCAATTCCATTTAAGAATTATCACCAAAGCCAAATACATGTGATTAGAGAGGTCATAGATCCTAGTGGAAATCATATTTTTTTCACACCCTTATGAAAAATATAGGCATATTAAATATTCTAAGTGCATCATCCTACCTTGCAGTATAGCCTATGAAACTACAATGAGCATTAGTTTCCAAGTAATGAGGAAGCAAAATTTTTGCAATTCCATTTAAGAATTATCACCAAAGATTGAAA
>NW_008342282.1:3707187-3712283 GCF_000622305.1 Nannospalax galili | reverse complement strand
TCTGTTCTGGTCCTGTCTTTTTGGTGTTCTATATGAGTCTTGTATTTGTATGGACATGTCTTTCTTTAATTTTGGGAAATTTTCTTCCACGATTCTGTTGAAGATCTGGTCCATGCCATTATCTTGAGATTCTTCTCCTTCCTGTAAGCCTATGATTCATAAGTTTGGTCTTTTTATAGTGTCACACAATTCCTGCATATTCCATTCTTACGATTTCTTAAATTTTTCATAATCTTTGCTTGATTGGTCTAGTTTGTCCACTTTATCTTCCAGTCTTGATACTCTGTTTTCCATTTTGTTCATCCTATTGGTGAGGCTTTCTCCTGTCATTTCTAGTTGGCTTACCGAGTGTTTCACTTCCTTCTTCATTTCAGCCTGAGTATTCTTCAATATTTCTAACTCTTTTCTGAATTCATTCAGAAGTTTGTCCCTATCTTCCTTCAGTTCTTTGATTTATTTGTTTTCCTTAAAATCACTGAATTCTTTTTATCATGTTTATAATTGTTCTTTTGAGTTCCATGTGCATTATCCCTATGGGGTTCTCATTGTACTCCTCTAGAGGACTGTTGATATTTGGTGGGGCTATGTTATTTGGGTTTTTCATGTTATTATTTTTTTCTCTGTGATTTTGATGTGTGAATTTCTTTTGTAGTTTCTGATTTTTGAGTGAGACTCAATCCTTAAAGTTTAGGTGTTCTGCTTCTTTTTGTAAACTTTATGTGCCTTTGTGGTGTACTTTTTAGGCATGAAAAACTGGCTTGTCTAAGCTTTTGATTTTATATTGGAGTGGCCAGATTGCTTTTGTCTTCAGGAGTTCCCACAGAGGCCCAAGTCAGATGAGGACTTTCTCCTCAAGTCTGGATCCCTCCAGGAAAGATTTTGGCCTCAGGTGTTTTGGGGTTGGACTGGCCTGGGAGCCGGGCCCAGGAAAGATGCTGGTCTTGGTTAGCTGGTGGCCAAGCTGGTTGGAGATGCAAAGGGAGATGTGGGCGGGAAGAGACCCCAAGGGCTCCTGGGGACTGCACTGAGGAACTGGGTTGGTCTGGATTCAAAGAATCAGGAAGCTGAGTGGTCAGCCCCGGTGTCCAAGAAAGAAGTTGAAGGGTTGTGCAGCCCAGGGAAGCAGAGGGAGGTGAAGGTGGGACCAGGCCCATAGAGCTCCTGAGGACCCCGAGAAGGAACTGGGTCTGTCTGGATGCAAGGAATCAGGAAGCAGTGGTGGCCCCGGCCCGAGAGGTCAGCCCCAGTGTCCAGGAACGCGGCTGGCAGGCTCTGCAGCCCAGGGAAGCAGAGGTGCTCTCTGATATTTTTAATGTAGGCATTGTACCTGTGAACTTCTCTCTTCTGCTTTCATCCTATCTCATAGGCTTTGGTGTGTTGTATTTTCATTTTCACTGGAGTCAAGGAACTTGTTCATCTTTCTTGATTTCTCTATTCATTACTATGCTGTTTAATGTCCTTGTTTATGTCCCTCCTGTGGTTTCTTTTGCTGTTGATGTCTAGCTTTATTTCGTTTTGGTCAAAATATGAGAAGTTTAGTTCGGTTTTCCTGTATTTGTTGAGTCTTGCTTTCTGTCTTGGTACAGGATATGTTTTAGAGAAAGTTTCATGTGCTATTAAGAATGTATATTATGTAGCTTTTAAGTTGTTTAATTTTCATAGGTCAGTATATGTATGTATGTTTTGTATATTTGATGTATGCTGTCTTTTAAGTCCAGCATTTCTCTGCTTAATTTTCTGTACGGTTGTCCTGTCTGTTAATGGAAGTGGAACACTGACATCGGCTACTATTATTGTGTTGGGGTTAGTCTGTGACCTCATGTGTAGTAGTGTGCATATTTTTAGATTTGTAAATTCTTCTTGATGGAGCTTTCTCATAATTAGTATGAAGTGGCCTCTTTATCACTATGGCTACTTTGATTTGAAGTCTTTTTTGCCAGATATTAGAACAATGACACTTGCTCATTTCCTGTTCTTTCGTTGGGATACATTTTTTCATTCTTTTACCCTACAATAGTGTCTGTCTTGGATGATCAACTGTTTTTTCTGGAGGTACCAGATAGATGGATCCTATTTCTTCAAATCTGGTTTTGAACGCTGTGTCTTTTGGTTGGAAATTTGAGATTATTAAAATTCAGAATTATTGAAATGCAGGTATTGAGCCCTGCCATTTTGTTGATTATTTGGTGTTTTCCTAAGCCTTGTTTGTTTTACTCTTCTAGCATGGTTTATTCTGTCTTATAATCTCTTGGATGTGTCTATATTTATCTTCAGCCCAAAGAATTCCTTCCAGTATCCTCTGTAGAGCTGGCTTAGTGATCATAAATTACTTTAGCTTATTTTCATTATTGAAAAATTTCTTTCTCCTCAATTATGACAGATAGTTTTGCTGTGTATAGTAGTCTGGATTGGCAGCTGTGGTCTTTCAGCCCTTGAAATACATCGTTCTAAGCTTTTCTGATTTCCAACTTTCTATTGAGAAATTAGCTGTTATTTTGCTAGGTTTACCTTTATATGTAGCTTAGTGTTTCTTTCGGCTTTCAGTGTACTTTCTTTTTGTTTTATAGATCCAGTGTTATAATTCTCATTTTACATGAGGAGTTTATTTTGTGGTACTTTCTATTTAGTGTCCCGTATGCCTCTTGTACCTGAATGGAGCCTCTTTTTCCCCAGATTTGGGAAATTTTATGCTATGATTTTATTGAAAATGCTTTCTATGCATGTGGCATAGAATTCTTTCCCTTCATCCCTTCTCATAGTTTGTAACGTTGGTCTTTTCAGAGTGTCCCAGCGATGTGGCGTGCTCCAGCTATGCATTTTATTAAGTCTTTGAATGTTCCCTTTCCTCTGCTTTGTCTTCAAGCCCCTGTCTTGTCCTTCCATGATCCATTCTGCAGCTGAGGTTTCCGCGGGGTTTTTATTTGACACTCAGATGTTTCATTTCCAGCATCTAGGTCTGGCTCTTCCAGCATTCCTGTGCTGAATCCCTTACTTTACGAAGCTGCTTTGCCTTTGTCCAGGTTCTCTTGGAATTCATTCGTGTCCTCTGATTTCTTCCTTCCCTCCCTCCTTCTTTCCCTTCCTTCACCCCACCCCCTCTTTCCTTTGTGTACTGAATGAACTCAGGGCTGTGTACATGGGAGGCAAGCACTCTAGTACTGTGCTGCGTTTCCAGTGATTGCTCTTATTTCTTTCACCATCCTCATAATTGTTCTGTTGAATTCTTTGGGATTTCTTGTCAGTCACACTCATTGGTATCATTTTTGGAGGAGACATGTTGTCTTGGTTTTTCTTGTTACTTGTGTTTTTGTGTTGGTAGGTGTGCAACTGGGACTAGGTCATTGGTTGAATTTCTTTTTTAAAAAATGTATTTAGGCCACCTACTTCCAGTAGAAAGGTTTGTAACATTTAAGGGGTATATTAGTCAGGGTTCTCCAAAGAAACAGAACCAGTAGAATGAATATGTATAAAGATTTATCAGCTTAGCTCACAGGATAGAGGCCGAGTAGTCCAACAATGGCTGCACCACACTGGAGAGGCTGAGAATCTGTAGTCGCTCAGTCCACAAGGCTGGATGTCTCAGTAGTCCCAATCCGGTGCTGGAGGTCTGACAAATTCCAAAATATCAGCTAGTCTTCGGTCTACAGCAGCAAGATGAACCCACCAGCGAGAGAGAAGGCAAGCCGCAAAAAGCCCCGTGTTCTCCTCTGCCTTAGTCTTTTATGCCGGCTGCCATCAGAAGGTAACACCCACATTTAGGGTGTGTCTTCCGGCTTTAGATGATCCAATGAAGAAGTTCTTTTTCATTTCAGTTAATCTCAGATCAAATCAAGTTGACACCCAGGATTAGCCATCACACCTAGACAAACATAATTTCTTATTGTTTGATAAATATGTTTCCTTACATTTGCACACAAGTAAACCTCTCACCATTCATCAAGTATTCATTTTGCAACAAATTGAAAGTGTTACATAGTTCCACAATTTTTCAATAGTAGACAATAAATGTCTGTGAGATGCCCAACCTTAGGTGACACATCCACATTGGAACCTCCACACCTAAGGTTCACAGAACATAGGGAAAGAGGAGGTAGACAGAGTATTAATGCAGCTCTCAACTCTCACTAGTAAGGTTTACTCATACAACAGAAGGTGATTAACACAGAAAGCGACATCTGAATAAACGTAGAAAATAAGAGCTTGCAGAGTGCACGGCCTTAGATAGGACTCCTACATTAAATCTCACCCACCCAAATTCAGGGACCATTAAAGAAGAGGGAGTGGAAAGACTATAAGAACCAAGGGTAGATAACCACGAGGAAATGGTTTTCCAAACAGCTGGGAATTTGCTGATATGAACTTACAGCAGTGGTGACAGTATGCAAACTCAAACCAGAAAAATAGCTAGCAAAGAATGGGGGAAATGGATGGGAACCTCCAACTTTAGCTGAGGAACTTTTGGAAACATTTCACTGATGGATAACAGAGAGCTGATTTTCTGTAAGGGAGTGACATTAGATAGGCTGGCCAGATTCCGGTGGATGAACTCTCACCAAGGGACATATGGGAAGACAAACTTGACTGAATAGGCCTTATCATATATGACAGAATGCCTGATATCAGGTGGGGGAGTCGCTATGGGAGTGGTGCAGATAGGGGAAGGAGTCTGAATATAATTAAGATGTAGGAAATGCACAGAAATTCAATAAAACATTTACTGAAAAAATGCAAATGAACAAAAAATTTAATGTACACAATAAAACCTTTCAAACATTCTTTCTTTTTTTTTTAGAATTATTTTTTATACTCCCACACACCACAGATAACAAAGGACAAATAAATGGAATCAAAGGTTAAGGTTTTGGGAGAAACTCTATCAATAAATATGTCATATTGCCACGTAGAAACCATTCTCTGTCCTTGAGCTCTTGCAAAGTATTCCCAAGAGCAGTCTTGGAAAAATCCAGCAAAAAATAAACACAAAATATATCAGAGGTAATAAAAGCATCAAGCTAAAGTAGTCATCAGGCTCTGGAGCAGTCTACAAGAAAGTGCTCTTAGACTGCTGAGCTCTAGAGCCCTTTTTTTATTTTATT
>NW_008342282.1:3701071-3702204 GCF_000622305.1 Nannospalax galili | reverse complement strand
ATTACCAAGTTTGGGTTAATCTGTACCTCAAAATTCTATAGTACTGATTGTATGAAGTTGGGTGCACCAGAGTTTGGTGCATATATGTTCTTGATTATAATATCTTCTTGATTGATTGTTCCTTTGATCAAAATGAAATAGCCTTCTTTGTCTTTTCTGGCTAGTTTCAGTTTAATGTCTATTTTGTCAGATATTAGGATTGCTACGCTTCCTTTTTTCTTAGTGCCATTTGCTTGGTATATTTTATTTCCATCCTTTCACTTTCAGATGGTGTCTGTCCTTGAAAGGGAGATGAGTTTCTTGAAAACCACAAAAAGATGGGTTTTGTTTCTTAATCTTTCATATAGTCTGTGTCTTTTGACTGTGGAGTTCAGTCCATTAATGTTTAAATTTATTAATGAAAGATGAGTATTGAATCCTGTCATTTTGTTTTGTTTATATTCTTGCTATAGTTGTACTTTTACACTGTTATACTCTCCTTGGAGTTCTTTCTGCAACCCCTTGGGTATAGTCATTCCTTTCTTCAGTTCTTTGTATTGCTCCCAGAACTCTCTGAAGGGCTGGTTTTGTGGACAAGAATTCCTTCAGTCTATTTATGTCATGGAAGATTTTTCTTTCCCCTTCAACTATAATAGACATTTTGGCTGGATATAGTAATCTGGGTTGGCATCTGTGGTCATTTAACACTGGGAATACTTTGGTCCAGGCTCTTCTGGCTTTCATAGTTTGCATTGAAAAGTCAGCTGTGATCCTAATGGGTTTTCCTTTATATGTGACTTATTGTTTCTCTTTTGCAGCTTTCAGAATTTTCTCTTTGTTTTGTGCATGTAGTCTTTTTATTATGATGTGCTGTGGAGAGTTTCTTTTCTGGTGCTGTCTGTTTGGTGTTCTGTATGCTTCTTGCATTTGTATGGGCATGTCTTTCTTTAAGTTTGGGAAATTTTCTTCCACAATTCTGTTGAAGATCTGGTCCATGCCATTGTCTTGGGATTCTTCTCCTTCTTGTATGCCTATGATTCGCAAGTTTGGTCTTTTTATGGTATCACTCAATTCCTGCATATTCCATTCTTGTGATTTCTTAAATTTTTCATAATCTTTGCTTGAGTGGTCCAGTTCATCCACTTTATCTTCCA
>NW_008342282.1:3650199-3701061 GCF_000622305.1 Nannospalax galili | reverse complement strand
ATTCTTCAATATTTCTAGCTTTTTTCTGAATTCATTCAGAAGTTTATCCCTCTCTTCCTTCAGCTCTATGAATACCTTGTTTGTTTGTTCTTTAAATTCACTGAATTCTTTTATCATCATCATCATCATCATCTTTCTTTTGAGTTCCATGTCCTGCATTGTCTCTAGGGGGTTCTCATTGTGCTCCTCTAGAGGATTACTGGTATTTGGTGGGGATATGTTATTTTGGTTTTTCATGTTATTATTTTTTCTCTGTGATTTTGACATGTGAATTTCTTTTGTAGTTTCTGACTCTTGTGTGATACTCGGGCCTTCAAGTTTAGTTCTGCTTCTTTTTTTGAACTTTATGTGTCTTTGTGGTTTACTTTTTGGGTATGAAGAGCTGGTTCGTCTAAGCTTCTGGTTCTCTCTTTTGATTTTATATCGTCGTGGCTGGATTGATTTTGTCTTCAGGAGATCTGTGGTGGCCCAATTCCAATGTGGGTCAGAAGTTTTCAGACTTTCTCCTTAGGTCTGGAATCTTCTAAGAATGATTTTGGCCTCAGGAACTTGTGTGTTGGAGTGACCTAAGACCTTGGCAGTGGCCGCTCCATTCAGGGATGCAAAGGCAGATGGGGTGGGAAGAAGCCCCAAGATTTTCCAAGGAGTGGATTGAGTAGCTGGGTTGTACTGAATGCAAAGCATCAGGGAGAGGAAAGGTAAGCCTCGGAGCTCCAGAAAGAGGCTAGCGGGTGTTACAGGACCAGGGAAGTAGAGGGAGGTGAGGGCGGTTCCAGGTCCAGAAGCGGTGCTCCTGGAGCCCAAGAAAGGCACTAAGTTGTTCTGGGTGAGAAGGGTTAGGAAGCAGTATTGGTTCCCCCAGTGTCTGGGGCCCCAAGACTAGGGATGGCGCAGGTCTCAAACTAGGAGTAGCAAATAGCGAGGGAGGTGGAAGGGTGAATGTGGCTTGGGGAGTTGAGGCGCGGAGAGCTGCACTATAGACTTACTCCAAGAGGCCTGAGGATAGGGGTGCAGGCTAGGAGAGTTAGCCGGTGGTGCAGGACCAGGGATGCAGAGAGAGTTGAGGGTGGGGCCAGGACCAGAAGTGGTGCTCCTGGGGCCCAAGAAAGGCACTAAGTTGGTCTGGGTGAGAAGGATCAGGAAACAGTATTGGTTTCCCCGGTGTCTGGGGCCCCAAGACTAGGGATGGCATAGGTCCCAAACTAGGAGTAGCCAATAGCGGGGGGGAGATGGAAGGGTGAATGTGGCTTGGGGAGTCAGGGCGTGGAGAGCTGCACTATAGACTTACCCCAAGGGGCCTGAGGATTGGAGTCACATTCTTTCTTTTTAATATTATAAAGAAATAAATACCAACATTTTAACAAGTTGTGCCGTGTGGATCTGTTTATTTCATGTGATAATTATATGGACTAATTTAAAGAATTTTTGTCTTTGTTTTTTGTATCAAATTTTGTATTTGTACAGTGGAGAATGTATAAACAATAAATCTTGAATAACTTTGAAGAAAATGAAATATCACTAGGCATTCCACGTGAAAATGCTTGAAAAAATTAAAATAGATTTTCCTCTCTCTTTGGCTGAAAATAGTATTTACAGAATACTGAGAAATATTTTTATTGATGCACAGTTTCTTTTTAATAGTGTATTTAATTCAAATTTCATTTGAATTAAAATATCATTAATAAGTAAGTATTTGACCTACTGACTCCAAGAAACTGTGATACATAGATTAACTAAGCCATGTCTGCTTTAACCTAGTGTAACAACTGGAAAAATAAACATTCCCTTTCAATTACTGTGTTCAATTACATTTTCAGAAAACTTAAGTGTGTCCTTAGTGTACAAATCATCAGGAAATGTAAGAAGTGGGTTGTAATTAGTATTCATCAGTTTAAATAGCCAACTTGATGATTCTTGTGGTGATAGTCTTGAAATACAAACTTTTTGTTCTTTTGAAATTAAAAATTTAAAGACAGTTAAAATATCCCGCTTTCAAAACATTTACTATTTTAAATATGGAATTTTAAATTAAATTTGAAATTTGAATGTGAAATTAATATTCTGTAATCAAATAAGTTAAATATAAATTGAAGATTAAACATTTCTTATGATTTTTGTTAATGAAACTTTGTTGCAATTAATGTTCCATTATCATTCTAGAAATGAGGCTGTGTGATACATGTCTGTAATGGAGGTAGAGACAGAGGATCAGAAGTTCAGTCCTAGGAAAGGCTACAAATCTGAGGCCAACCTGAACAAAGTGAGATATTGTCTCAGAAGCAACAATTACCATGTGCAGAAAATAAGATTATGAATGGTGATTATCCCTGAATAGGACACATATATCAAATTTCTTCTTACAAAAGCTCAGGGATCATTGCAGAAAAGGGGGCTGAAAAATTGTAAGAGCCAGAGGAGGTAAAAGATCATAGCAAAACAGTTTTCCAGACAACTGAGAAGTTACATGTATGAACTCACAGTAATGATGACAGCACATACAAGTACCACATACATAAAAGCAAGCCAGATAAAATCCCTGCATAGAGGTGGGTAAGTGACTAACAAAGCCCAACCTTACCTGGGCAACTATTAGACAACTCATGGCTGCTAGGAAGTGGAGAGTCAGTCTCTTTCAAGGTTGGGACTCTTGGTAGTTTAACCAGGCTCCAATGGATGAGTCCACATCAAAGGACATTTGGGGACATAAATTTGACTCCATAGGCTTTTTATCTCTCTACATAATAAAATACATAAAATTGGCTGAGTAATAGTAAGTGGGGGCTAAGATGGGGAGGGTAAATAAGACTAAAATACACTGTGTTAAATTCACACAAAAAATCAATAAAAAAATAAAACAATAATGGCAACTACTTCAATTACTTTTCACCTTAGAGTTATTTCTAGGACACAAATCTGCAGTGTAAAAGACTACAAGGATTAATGAGGCCTTCAAAATCCAACATTGTCATTTTCAAAGTAGAGTATACATACATATATACAGATAGATAGACAGATGATAGATAGATAGATAGATAGATAGATAGATAGATAGATAGATAGATAGATAGATTTTTAAGGCCTTTATTAACAGGTGCTTGCAGTTTGTTGACTTTTTTGAAAAAAAAGTTGTAAACATTTTTGCTGCTGTTTTCATAATAGCTAAGAGATGGAAGCAACCTAAGTGCCCCTCAGCTGACAAGTGGATGATGAAAATGTGGTACATTTACACAATGAAGTTCTACTCAGTGGTAAAGAAAGATCAAATCATGAAATTTGCAGGTATATGAATGGAACTAGAAATGAATATACTATGTGAAGTAACACAGACTCAGGAAAACAAACGACATATGTTCTCCCTCATATGTAGATCCTCACACATGATAAATGAATATGTATCCAGACATAACTACAGGAACTGGAATAATGAAAAGGAACCAGGGAAATAAAGGAAAAAAAAAGAGTCTGAAAGAGAAGAACAGTAGGAAACAGGCATTAATAAGGGAGATATAGATAAAAATGGGGTTATTTTAGGGGAAGGGGAAAAGAAAATTATACAAGGGATCTTGGGGGTAAAATGAAATAAGGTGCTCAAAAGAGGTGGAAGCATAGAAGACTGGTATTATCAAGGGCAGAGATGGGAAAAATGGGGATATTTTAAATGAGGAAACCATGGCAAAATGGTTAGAGAGTGAGAGAGAGAGAGAGAGAGAGAGAGAGAAGATAAATGCCTAGCTAGTTTTAAAAAACCAGAGATGGGGCTGGAGGGATGGCTCAGCAGTTAAGAACACTGACTTTTTCTTGCAGAAGACTTGGGTTTGAATCCTAGCATCCACATGGTGGCTAAAACCTGTCCATAACTCCAGTTTCAGTGGATCTTACAGGCTCTTCTGTCTTCCATGGCATTGCACGACAGGGGTGCACTTACTTACAAGCAGGCAATACATGCATAGACATAAAGTAAAAACAATAAATAAAATATTAAAAAACAGAGGTAACCATATTAGACCAACAACCTACTTACAAATTGCACATACATTATCTCTTCATGAGTCTATGTATATAGCTAAAGGCTACATTACAAGAACCAGTGCCAGACAGGTGACTGAATTATTGGCCAGAGTGGACCAAGAGATTCCCAAAATTACTCAGGATATTGCCAAAGCCCTTGATGGCCTCCCATAACTTGAAGTTATGACCCTACTGCCAAAGATAGAACATACTTTGGACACAGGATTTGGAACAATAGAGCTGCAAGTGACCTGCAAACACTTCCCCTGAACGCTAGCTCTCATAGCTTTGGAGAGCTCTATGAAGGTGCCAAGGGGAAACATCAATGGATGATCCAACACCAGCTTAAAGACCAAATAACCACATCGATGGCCAGCACAACATATGTCATTGGTGCAGTAGTTGCACTTTTATCTTGGGGGAAATTAACAGCTACCTAATTTGACTAAAATCCCACTCAATGTGAGGAAACTCAAGTGTGGTACTACAAACATAACCAAATACATATGGCTGGAGTGGTCATAGATCTTAGACAAAACCCCAAGACTGTCACATCACTAGGTTAATGTGATTCTTACTGTGTGCAAAATATGCATCCTTATATTTGCAGACAAATATACCAGTCACCACTCATCAAAGAAATAGTCAGAGACTATTCTAAGTACCCCAACTGATTATGCACAGACAGGACATTGTCTATGAATTGTCCAGGCCTAAGTGACACATCCACAAGGCAACCTCTACACTTAAGAGGTTGCTCTTGGAACCTTGCTCATGGAACTTAGAGCAAGGGTAAAGAAGAAGACACTAATGAATCTATCAGGTCTTAATAATGAAGCTTCCTCATTCAGGAAAATGCCAGCAACACAAAAGGTCACAAATGGCCAAAGTGTAGAGATCAAGAGTCTAGCGAATGCTGGTCCTTGGACAGGACTCTTATATTAAACTTCACCCACCCAAGGCTCAGGGACCATCGTGGAAGAGGAAGCTGAAAGATTGTAAGAGCCAGGGAGGAGGTGCTTGACATTATGGAAACACAGTACTACAAGCTCCTGGAAACCTGCTCCAATGATTCTATGCCAATGATGTCAGCATTCACAACTCCCATGCAAACTCAGGCAGAGAATAACCCAGCATAGAACTGGGGTAATGGACAGCAGACCCTGACCTTATCTGAAGTAATATTGGCAGCTGATTGCTACTAGATGAAGAAGAGCTGATCTTCCTAAAATAAGGGACTCTAAACAGGCTGATTAGACCTCACAGTGGTTGGACTTGCACTGGGGAACAGCTGGGGACACTGAAGACACAATGGACCTTAACAGGGATGACAGAGTAAATGGGCCACAGTGGGAAGTGGGTGCTAGGGGAGGCTGCCAGTGGGTAGATGGGTATAAAGATGATTAATATTGTTTAAGATGTTTTGTATGAAATACTAAAAAAATTCAATATAAACAAGTCAATAAATTAAAAAATGAGGTCATTTTTTTTTCTTTTCTTTCTTTAATATTTGTAAGTGTATTGCCTGCATGTATGTAAGTGTACCTTTGTTTGACAATGCCCTTAGAGGTCAGAGGAAGGCATCAGAATGCCCTGGAACTGGAGTTACCAGGATCAGTTGATAACCACCTTGTGGTTGCTGGGGATTGAACTCTGCTCCTCTGTGCTCCTAACTGCTGAGTCATCTCTCTAGCCCCCAAAAGAAGTTATTACAATCTCACCTTGACCAGATAATGAAACAATTTAAAAACCTTCAAAGATGTATTGAGAAAAACAATGCTTTAAAAAAAAAGAGTTTGTCATCCCAAAAAAAGGAGACATTTTTAGGTAAATATAAATAAATTAATTAATAAAAAAAAACTCATGATGCATAGACAATGCAGATAGTTCTAGTGTATCTGGTCCAGGCCAAAAAGCAAACATTCATCATCTTTGGATCCAATCTTTTGTTCACTTTCCATTGCTGGAATTTCATATTCATTGCCTCTTCTTGGATGATGAAACTGGATGATGGCAGAGATATTAACCCAGCATTTACTCAGGCCTTCCCTGTTCATCATCCGGAGTGGACCAGTTCTCAGCTGGTGAATCACCTGCTTTCATCTTTTTGCCATCTTGTGATTTAGGGTTCACTAGCTGTCTTGCATGAATAGTTGAAGTTGAGGTTGTGATGCTGAATTTGAGGTGGCTGCAGATCTAACGGTTTCAACTCCTTAATTTTTCTTGTCCTTTACATTGCAGTCCTCGCTAGACTGTCTTTGGTGAGGAGGGCCCCTGCAGAATCGTGGTCTATAACCCCATACATATTCTGTCTCACTGGTCTCCCTTGCTCCCCTGAATCCTGATTGTCAGACCCCTCCACCATTTCTTCCTGCACAGGAGGGTTGGAATACCCTGTGGTCAAGGTACACAGAGTCTCACATGTAGTAAGGTGGGAAACCCGACATGTGGTGGTCCCTGCATTGTTGGGCTTTGTCATCAAGAGCACTATCTGATCCCTCATTCTTTCCCCGATGATCACTATTCTGGTAATTCAGCTGACAATGGTGTGGAGGACCCCTAAAACCTGGACAGCATCTATAATGGTTATGATCTGCTGTGTATTTATGCCTTGAGCTGGTACTCTACCAGGGCCTGTATCATTTACTGTCTCTGAAGCTTTTTCTACTTCAACAACCTCAAATTCCATGGTTTCTCCATCTCCTACACCGCAAAGGTACTTCCTGGGGTTCTTCTTTATGGCAGTCTGATGTACAAAAACATCTTGCTTGGTGCAATTCCTGTTGAAAAACATATCCATTTCTTACAATGAACCATTTTACTGCTCCCAAAACTTTACATGGAATTTGTTGTGGTGAAAGTTGTTTATGCTGATATCACTGACCTGCATATATTGATTAGCACAAGCTTGATCTACAAAATGAACAATGAACAACAGTAGTCAATAGAAAAAAAACCAATGTGATGGATATTAAATACTAAATTTAAGCTTCTAAACAGGCAATTCATTCTCACTATAGGGTTTTGTTTTTGTTTTTTTTTTTTTAGGAACCTTGAAAAATAAAATTTTTCCTTGAATTTATTAATGAAAATTTTATATTTTATGCATCTTAACATGTCTTTACTAAAATCAATATATTTAAAATTCCAATACATTCTCTAGATAGATTATATATTATATATGTGTAGGAGAATAAATGATAGCAAAATGTATGATAGATGACAGATATATAGATAGATGAAAGATAGATAGATCATACAAAATGATAGACAGGTGATAGATATAGCTAGAGATATATGTAGAGAGATAAGTAGTCATGATGCTTAACATTTGTCAATTTACAGTTCCTTTATAGTTGTGTCTATACTTCTTTGCATGGGAAAGCTCTTGAAAATGGAGGGAACTTGATGAATTATTTTGTTCCAAATATCCATATACATTCTTATTCCAAGAAAAGCAAATAATGTGGAAAACAAATGAATCCCAGACAACACAATGATGAATTTTTACTATATTGATACTCTATAAATACCCAGGGAAAGGCTGAGTTTACAAGATTGTTTCACTCCGAGTTAGATATAACATAAATGTTATTTATGTGGCAAAGTGTTATTTATGAAGATATGAAGAAGACAGGATCATTTTTAAACCACTAAAAGCCTAAACAAATGGTAATAATTCTTCCATTTTTAATTAACTGAATAGACTGATGATATTGATGACAGAGAGATGGTAGATAGATACAAAGATATATACATAGATAGATAGATAGATAGATAGATAGATAGATACATAGATAGATGATAGGTAGATTGATTGATTGATTGATTGATTGATTGATTGATTGATTGATTGATGATAGAGATAGATGATAGATCCATGAATGTCTGGAGCACCTCCACAAGTAAAGTTGCTATAGAAAGACTACTTTTCATGAAGAAAGAATCAATAAGCAATCCCCCAGTGTGGAGTTTAGTTTGCTTTGTTCTCAGTGTATTAAATTACTAACACTGTAATTGCTCTCTTATAACAATATTGTGAAGCTTTTCATAGTGTAGATGTATAGCATTCCCTTAAATGTTTATATTTCTTTCAAAAACCAACATTAGGATGAGCTAGGGAAAGTATATAATCTAAAAATACTTTAATTAAATAAGATTTTAAAATATAAAATTACCCCATATTCCCCCAAATCTACCTTTTACTATTTTGATTACCTAAACAGCACAATCAAAAAATGAATATTTTGGATTTAATTAATAATGTCTCACTCATGCTTAATGATGAAGCATTTACAATGCTATTAACTTAGGTTTTTAAAAAATATTTTCTGACATGAAAAGCATTTATTTTATGTTCTTATGGGGAAAAAAATCACTTAACATGCTAAACAGTATTTTGTCTAACTTTAAGTTATAAGTTGTCTTTTATGTGAGAAAAATCTAGTGAACATAATGTAAAAGTGTAAAGAATGATTGTCTAAACATGATGCAATTTATATTAATTGCAATTTTTATTTTGCTTTTATACCTCAAATACTGCTATAGTAACAATAATTATCGTGCATTTATTTTATATTAAAACATTTTAGTACCTATTAGAGAATAAATCAGTATTAGATGATATAAAATATATGGATGTGGCTAGAACTGTGCTTTAACCATCTCTCTTTTGATTTATATTTAGTTTGATGTATTTGAATAATAAGACAGTGTATATGTATTATCACAGGACACATCTTTTGAACTATTTCAGCCAAATACGTGGTATGAGAAGAATATGTATCAGCATACCCAGCAAGGTTAACAAGATAGTTTGCTTTTTCAGGAACAGCGTTTAGGCTTAGTGTTAGAATCTTCTGGGATCAAATGGGCATGTCCTGTCCTCTAACTCTAATACTCGCAGCATACATAGTTTTTCTTTCAGGCCATCTCTGCTTTCTGCCTAAAGACATCAGCAGATGTCCCATGGTCCTGTTATTTCTAACAGTCTTAAATGGATTATGGACCCCTTAGACTACATCTATAGTAGCTTATGCATGCATTGATGGCTCAATCTGCAAACTCACATCACTAGGCAGCTGTTTTAGAGCAGGAAACCTCTTGAGCTGCTATTTCAATTCAGACTCTCCTTTCATATAATTTTTCATTTTTAAAAGCTGACTCCTTTGAAGGGTTGGATCTTTCCCAAGACAGCCTTCCTATTTTCCCAGCCCAGAGCAGCAGGTTTTGCTGTAATGGGTCTTATTTCTATAATTATCACAACCTCTTTCAGACTCACATTTGAACAACACATTAAACTACTTACAGCTTTCCAGGTCTTTTGCATCTCAAAATTCTAAACTTTGTCACCCTACATATCAATTCTGAAGGCCCAAGAATCAGTTAGGTTTATTACAGCAATGACTCCCAATTCTCAATGCCAATTTTCTATGTTAGTTATCTGTTTCATTGTTGTCATAAAATATCCTGAGAAAAGCAACTTTAAGGTAGGAAGGAATTATATTTGCTCATATTTCAAGAATACAATCTTCACAGTGGAGATTTATGATGGAAGGAGCCTGATGAAGCCAATCACATTTCATCTGCAAACAAGTTATAAATGATGAATAGTCATTCTCAGGTTATTTTCTCCATTTTATACACTGTAGGAACCCATATGGATGGGTCACCTGCAGTCATGGTGGGTCTTTCAAACTCAGCTAACCTAATGTAGATAATCCTTCACAGACATGTTAAAAACATAACCCAGTTGAGAGAATCTCTCAAAGGTTTGCTAGAAGATTATTGTTATATTATCTGTCAACTAGACAGTATTAAATATCACAGCATGCTTACTATGTGCATGAATACAACATTATTTCCATGTTCCAGCTACGTGTATAGAGAACTTTATGTTTTAAGATCATTGTAGAGTGACCAGGGAAATAGAATTTGATGTTAGGTTTGGAAGGGTGAACTTCAATATGAAAATATAGATTTGTGCTATCAGGTAAGAAGTAATAAGTACAAAAAAAGATATGTGACTGTCACCTACATGTTGTGAAAGATGAAATATAAAACAATACTATATTAAATTCACATATTTTTAGATAAGTTAAAGAAGTGTATGAGCCATAGGTTAATAAAAGAAATAAAGTGAAGGAATGCATAAGCTGGCAGACATGATGGTGAAATACTGTTTAGAAATTTCAACAGAGGTTCTTTGGTAATATCTTGCAATAGATCACAATATTTAATGTTATTTTTTCTTGAAGTGATTTTAACCTATGACATATTCACAAATGCACAAAATAGCATAGCATAAGCATCATTCAACAAACATCATTTTAGCTGCCAATTCTTAGATCTTAGCCAAAATTTGTATTGGTGAAGGAATAGTTCAATATATGGTTGTTTTGTAGAAATCTGCATAGCCATTAAAAGTAATGAAACTATCAATTAAAAAATAATACAGAACAAGGTCAGAGATGTATTTAATGAAAAAGAAACAATTTTCAGAAAAGTGATTATGGTATTAGCATTTGAATAAAAAGGGAAATAATGCTAGTAAATTTTCGCTTTGCATAATGAGTGGCCTAAAAGTAACTATAATCCTTAAGGTTAGTGAGGACATGAATTATGTTCAAATTTATAAAATGAATTGGTACGATGTAAAACTCTTTAATACTACTGAAAACTTGACTCTTCTTTCAGATTCATTTTTACAAAGATCCAGTACAAAATTATAATTAAATACACCAAAAAGTTATTAAAAATGTACATACTGTGTGTGTGTGTGTGTGTGTGTGTGTGTGTGTGTGAGAGAGAGAGAGAGAGAGAGAGAGAGAGAGAGAGAGAGATATTTAGGATAAAAAGGAATAATATTGTGTCAAAAATTTATATTATTTTCAGAGGTGGAAAGATGGCTCAGCAGTTAAGAACACTGGCTGTTCTTGCAGAAGACCTAGGTTTGAATCCCAGCATCCACATAGCAGCTAGCAACTGCCTGTAACTCCAGTTCCAGGGGATCCCATGGCCTCTTCTGTCCTCTTCAGGCAATGCATGGCACAGGTGCACTTACCTACATGCAGGCATACACACATACACATAAAATAAAAATAATGAATACAATATTTTCAAAATTTTGTATTATTATCATATTAGGTTTCATAAATGGATAATAACATTCCATATGTAACATTTGATCAAATCTTGTTTGTATTCATTGATATCAGTTTAGAAACTCACAAAATTTAGGCATTATTCTGGTGAAAATCTTTCAAGGGAAAGATTAATTAGAACAAATGTGAAGAAACTTTCTGAGAATCAACCTAAAAGTTACAATTTCTAATTAAAAGATGAAATCTCAATCACTCCAATAGAAGAAACTTAATTGTAACAGAACTCTCATTTAAATATAAAAATAAGTAAACAGGTAAAGAAAGATAAACATTTAGGCACTGTACAGAATTCTCAATGGCCTATGCTATCAAGGAAATGTGAAGGCTCCAATTTATTTGCCTATTAGAGAATATATCAAGAATTTCTACATCAGACTATATTACATAGTTTAAAATTATATAACAGAAGTTAAAAATTATATAGTAGAAATTAAACCTGGAGTCACAGAAGGGGTTATAATTATTGTAAATTATTTAACAGATTCAACAAAAGCATTTCTTCCTACTGAACTGAAACTGAGAATAACAACTATAATATCAATAACAAATTATGAGACAAATGTAAATAATCCTACACATTTAGACATCCACACATGGCAATATTTTAAAACATTATCTTTTGTAATCTTGTTTTATCTACCATGGCCATCCAAGAATTTTAGTCAACTTCAAGACAGAATCACATTATGTGTATGAAACAAAAAATCAAAATAGTGATAATAGTTTGAATGAGTAGAAGGCCCAAAAGTCATGCTCAGAAAAATATTTTGAAAGAAGTTATTAGAAGTCATTTTTAAAACATATTTTAAAATATGTTTATTATTTTTAATGTGTAGGAATGTTATGCTGTGTGTCAGTTGTGTAATGCTGGCAGAGGTCAGAAAAGGGTGTCTGCAGTTGTTAGCTGCTATATGGGTGCTGGGAACCAAACCTGGTTCCTCTGCAACAACAGCCAATGCTCTTAACCACTGAACCATCTTTTCAGCTCCATGATCAATTTTTTAAAGACTGGGTTTATTAGTTGTGCTTCTGTGATTAAAAAAAAAAAAACTATGTGCAAAATTGACTTATAAAGAAAGTTTAATTTGGCTTAGGTGTCCAGGGAATTGGAGTTTACAGTGGCTGGGGGTTGGGGGGGCGGGAAGAAAGCGGCCAACATTGTGGCTTGAGCAGAAAGCTGAGAGATCACATCTTTATCCATATTCAGGAAGCAGAGAGATTGAACTGGAGGTAGACCAAGGCCACGAGCTCTTAAATCTGGCCCCCAGTGGCACATTTTCTTCAGTAAATTTGTACTTTCTAAACTTCCCCAAACAGTGCCATCAACTGAGGACCAAGTGTTTAAATACATGAATGAATATATACATATGCCATCGGTGAAAAGGTTGGATTTTAAATAAGAATTCCTTTTACAATTCATTTCTAGAGGTATTGTTCATAACTTAATGAAGCACCTAAAACCATCTTAAATGTCTTAAAATTGTTAGTCAATGTTAATATGTTTTCTGGTTATCATGAAATATCAGAATACCTCAAGTTGTAGTACCACATATAAGGATTTTTGAATCTGTGTACTTCTTATTGCAATCGTTTGTGTAGCAAACAATGAAACAAGTACTTCAATGCCAGTTTTTAAGTAATAGATTTTCTATAATGTTATAAAATGGAGAAAATTAGAACAAGGTAGGGCAATCCTTCAAAAACAATGAGTTAATAAAGTAGTGGACAGCTAGAAAGCAGAAGATGTTTTTATAGAAAGGGAAAAATGAGATATTGATATGGCCATTGATATTCTATAGTGCTAGACGTCTTTGAGTTTGCAGTTGCTTTTGAATACAACTGGGTGCATTTTAACCTCTGCTAAAGCAGAACCAAAAGACCTAGCACTTTTACTTGAGTGAGATCCTGACAGGTGTACAAGAATTTCCCACAATACCCATACCAAAAAAGTAAGTAGAATAAATGTGTCTAATGCATGAGAACAGTCTACATATTTGTCTTATTCACTACTCTGTATTAATTAATAAATATATAAATAGCATCTTACACTAAAATGGACACAGTTATGTACAATGTATATAGATATATGTATAATATATATGTAACAATAATAAAGAAGAGGTCACAAAATTGAGAGGGAGTAGAGGACAAAATGGAAGGAACTGGAGGGTGAGATGGAGGTGTAGATAGGATGCAAATACAGTGCTAATGTATTAACTTCTAAAAGAGTTTAAAAAGTAACTATTAAAAAATTATTTGTTAGAAATTCAGTGAAAATGGAAACAACTCATAAAATGAATTCAATGTGGAAGGTTGGTCCTAATTTTTTTTTAAAGTTTGTTGGAAGAGCAATTGATAAAACACATATTTGAAAGTTTTCAGGCAATGACGGGGTATCTTTTACAATGCAGTTAACAAAGTAAAGTTGGGGTGAATGGGAGGACAGTGTGTGGAGGGAAATTAAATGTATTTAAAGGAAAATATGAATTATGAGAGTGTCATAAGAATCAACTAGGTTTCAGATCCCATGTTAATTCATGTTTAATAATTGTAAATACCCAAAGAGAGAGTTGCCCAAACTTGTTAGCAATGTGTTACAGCAGAATAAATTATTATACTTAGGCACACCTCTGGTGCAAATGCCTTTCAAGGAAAATTATTTATTTCTTTTTAATGTAAGGCTGATTTTACTCTTAATTATTTTTGATCATTCAAAATGCATTTATTAAGGATTTTAAGTTACTGGATGTCCATGAGTGGGAAATAATGGCAGGACAGGAATTTTGGGATTATATAGAAAAAGTATCCTTAAACAAGGGTACTTTTTATATTTTATCATTTTGTAAATTATTACATAAAATAATATTGCCTTATGAAAAGCATATTCCATATACGCTTTCTATATTTCTATGCTTCCCATTACTTTTCTTTGTCACCTATTCTCTTAATGTTAATCACCTTCACTACCCAAAGAGTCTGTCTTCTATTTTCAAGATGTGTATGTATATAAGTATGGGTTTAAATCAGTGTCCACTATTCTATTCCATTGGTCACATGTCTGTTTTTGTACCAGTGCTTTTAATACATCTGTGTAGCATAATTTGGCATCAGGTAATTTGATACCACCAGCATTGCTATTTCTTCATAAAACTGCTTCAACTTTCTATATTATAAATCTCTATTTCTGTATTATCTCTATCTCTTTATCTGTTTCTACATCATATATTTATATCGATTTTTCTATAAACCATGATAAAACAATGACATTGATTTTTGGTTTGAAACAGGGTATCCTGTAGCCGCAGTGAGCCGGAAAATTACCAGGTAGACCAAGCTGACCTCAGTCTACCAGATAACTTGCTGCTTCTGTCTCCTGAGTGCTGGAATTTTTGTCATGTGACATGGTAGTTGGCTTGATATTGACATTTTGAGTATAGTATGTTTAGGTCAATATAATGATCGTTAGTTGTATTATTTTAAGTGAAGGATTTCATTCTCTACAAGGTTTAATAAAATTCATATACACATGTATATTATATATTTAATCACACGTTCTTTTTACTTATCTATTGATGAACAAATATACTGATTCCATATTTTGACTATTACAAATAGTGCTACAATAAACATAGATACACAATTACCTCTGAGATGCTGACATAATTTCAGGTATGTTCTTGGACTTGATATAGCTAGAATATTAGTTACTTTTCTGTTGCTGTGATAAAATACCATGACCAAAATTGACTAATCAAAGAGTTTGTTTTCACTTACAGCTCAAGGGGTTCTATAAGAGAATCTATAATGGTGAGGATGTCATGGCTGCAGGTGGCCAAAGCAGGAAGCTGAGAGGGCATATCTTCAACTGGAAGCAGAGAGAGAAAACTGAATGTGGGGCAAGGCCACAAACTCTCAATTTCACCCCCACTGGCAAAATTCTTCCAGAACATCTACCTTCAAAAGGTTCCATAATCTTCCCAAACAGAACCAAGAACCAAGTAAGTGTTCAAGTATGTGATCCTATGGAGGACATTTCTCATTCAAACCACAACTAGATAACATGGTCACTCTATGCTGAATTATTCTGAGGAAACTTCACACTGATTTCCACAGCGGTTGCTCTAGTTTGTGCCATTATCAGCAGTGTGTAAGGGGTTATTCCCCTGTCCCCAAATCCTCAGAAGTTCTTATTGTTTGGTTTCTTGAATTAGTATTAAATTACACTGAAGCACTTAGTAACTTCTTTCTCCAGATTCAGGTGAACAGCAAGAAAAAAAATAACAGCTTTAAAAATAATTCTAAGAATTGGTGTCAATAAGATTATAAGCAGGAATAGTTATTCCTCATATTAGGATAATATTATAAAGTAAAAAAAAATGCTGTCAAGGATGTTGAGAAATAAAACTCTTATATACGCCTAGAGAAGTAATAATTGATACACTGTGTAATGCACTTATGTTTAAGAAAAAAATAAATAAAAATGAAGAAAAATGGCTGTTTTGGCGGTACATACCAGCTAGTCAGGAAATGGAGCAGTGAGGCCATTAGTGCAAGCCCAGCTTTATTGACACTTTGAGTTCAGTGTCATCATGGGCAACTCAGTGGAACCCTTTTTTATAATGATCTAAAAAACAAAAAGGTGGCAAAAAGAAAATAAATATTACATCTGTTTAGCAGAGTTACAGTAATAAGGTCTCTACTATGATCTGTATCTGTCAAGCCACAAGTCATCTTTTGAAGTGGGCCTTAAATCCAGTTAGAAGGCAGTTGTCTACTCACAAAGTATTCATACCCTTATTTCCCCAGAGCACATATTTTGCGAAGTCAGTTGTTCACATAGCTCATAGGACCCACAGCTCAGAAAGGTTGATGATTATCTTTCTCTGCTAGTAAAATCCATAACACTTTATATGCTATGAAAAATAGCTGGCAGAAACGTAGCTTCAACTCAATACCAGCTTGATTTCCCCTTGTTCATTCTGCCATTCAGGTATGTAGTGTCTTCAAGAATAAGGATTTACTATCAAGTTCTAGTAGGTAACCAATTACAGTGGCAATAGTGTTTGTTTGATGATCTATGGGCTATCTCTGGTACAAAAACGGGAGTCCATTCTTGGCATTAGACTTTTCGTTTGCTAGTCCAAAATGTCTAATAGGGCCACAGAACCACTGTTATAAGGTAACTGTATTTAAACTTTTTAAATATTGCATATGTAGATCAGAAAAGAAGCTGCTATAATAGGTTTCTTAAGTCACTCATTTAAACAGATTTTAATGTTATTTAGACCTCTTTTGACTCCCTCTTCAGTCCTACCCTTCCTTACCCTGCCCCATTAAACCCATCCTATCTGTTATCAATCTATCCCATTTATATTACTGTATCCTATCTCCCCTACTATGAACCACTCTCCCTTCAAGACCCCTTATAAGTTTCCAGATCTTTAAGGATTTTCCAATTGAAAAAAACACCTGTGTAAATATTAAAAGCTAGTATCCACTTCTGAAAGAAAGATGTCATGTTTATCTTTCTGGGTCTGCCTTTCCTCATTTAGGATGATTGTTTCAAGTTCCATTCTGAGAATTTCATAATTTTCTTTTTCTATTTTTCTGTTTTCTTTTAATTTTTTAATGAGCTTTTAAAAATTCAAACAATTTTTCCCACTCACATCCAGACCTCCTCCGCAATCCATGCCTCCTTCCTCCCCCACTGAACCCTATGCACTCTGCCATACGTGCTAAGTCCTATTCATTCAGATGTTTGTACCTAAATGTCCTTCAGTGTAAATGCATACACTGGACTGTAGTCAGCCCATCCAGTGGTCATATGTAAGTCATACTGTCCCCTCACCCAGCAGCAACCAGTCTCAAATAGTTCTTGATTTAGTGCTGACCTGCCACCTGTTTCTCATCTCCCCTTGGGAACTTGTTTAATTGAACTGACATGGGTCCTTCATTGGAAGCCACTGCTGCCACAGGCACACATGAGCAAGCCTCCGTTGGCATGGAAGCCTCCATCTCATCTCTTCATGAGCCAGACCTGGCACTTACAATCTTTCCACCTCCTCTTCTGCAATGTTTCCTGAGCTATGGGTGGGTGAGTTTCTATATAGGAGTCCCATCCTACACTCTACAGTCTCTTATTCTCCAAAACTTGGCCAGTTGAGGCCTTCTGTGTGTAACACACTCTGATGTACATGGAAGCTTCACTGATGAGAGTTAGGGGGTACATTAGCCCGCTCTATACCCCTTATTTTGCTGTGTTCCATGAGCCTTGATTGTAGGAATTCAACTGCAGATGAATTTTCTTTTTCTTAACAAATGACTCATGAAAAATTATTTTTATGCTCATAGATTAGTGAATCTCTCAACTCTCACCAAAGATGGTCCTTCTTGGGGCAGATGTTGATTAACACAGAGATCCATGATCAATGTTCAGAGAATAAGAGACTGGAGTACTCAGCTCCAAATGGGACACCTATAGGGCACCCTTTGTCCCATGGCTTAGGGATCATTGCAGAAGATGGGACAGAAAGATTTTTAAGAGCGAGTTTTGGTAGATAGATACATGAAAATCATGTTTTCTGGAGGCTACAGGGTGGTTGCACATGTGAATGAACCCACAGCAATTTGATAACCTCCACAAAACCTATGCAAACACAAATCAGACGCTGACCAAGAACAGATGGGGGAGGTAGGCAGAAAACTCCAGCTCTAGCTGAGGAAATACTGACAAAACAACAGATGTTTGGTAAGGGAGCCAGTTTTCCTTAATGGTGTGATACCTGGTAGGTTGACCATACTATATGTGACAGACCCACATCCAAGAACACATGGGAAATACTGATTAAAACCAATAGGCCTTAAAAAAGAAAAATAACAATATAGGACATAAAGTTTGGGAAGAGGGGTTAGTAAGGTGAGGGTGGTAGGGAGAGGAAGTCTGGATAAAATAAAAATACAGAGTATGAAATTCTTGAATCAATAAAAATGCTTTAAAGAAGGCATTTAAATAGAGGAAAAATAATGAAAGCCACTAAATCACCAAAAAAAGGAAAGAATAAGAAAAGGAAAGGAAGGGAAAAAAAAAGAAAAGAAAGAACCCAGCGTGAGCAAGAACAATGAAGTTTGGTTCCCAGAACCCACAAATCTGTAATTCAGGTATGAATGTAGTGAGATGGGAGACAGAGATAGGAGGATCCATGGAAACCTGCAAAACAGGAAACATGGCAGAAACAGTCACAAGCAACAGGGCATTCTGCCTCAATAAAGTTTGAAGGTAAAACCTACATTTGCGATTTCCCTTTAATTTCCACAAGTACACTGTTGGCCTCACATGCCTCTCACAAACGTACACACTACACACACATCATAAATAATACATCATTAAAAGAAAGAAAGCAAATGAGGGACAGAAGAAAGAAAGTAAACAAAAGAAGCAAAGATATGAGGGGAGAGATTTAGCTGGTTGGCAAAGTACTTTCCTAGCACATAAAAGGTTCTGTACTCACTTTCCAGCACTGCAAATAGTTAATGAATGAATGATCATCCAGCATTCTCAGTGATATGTATATATCTGAAGTAAAGTATTTTCTTGAAGATTTATCTGTATTCTCATTTTATTGCAACGCTTTTCACAACGGCCATTTATAGACACTCTAAGTAACCATCAGTTGATTAACAACAAAAAATATGGGAAAATTGTTTGTGTGTGCGTGTCTGTGTATATGTGTGTATGTGTGTGTGTCTTTACATATGTGTGTGTGTGTGTGTGTGGAATTTTTTCACATTTAAAAATGCTGTAGTTTTGACTACTTGAGTACTATAGGCACAGGAATACATATGATATATATATATATATATGATATATATATGAGAAAAGTTGAACTCTTACAAACAGTAGTAAATGATAGTTGCTAGGTTCTGATGATGGTAGTAATTGAGAAGTTCTGGAAATGCAGTGTAAATTCCTGCCATAAATAGCATAAGTTCAAAAATGTACTGTGCAGTTTTATTAATATAATTAATGATGACATAATCTGTAATGTAATCTTGCTGATAAGAGTCTTTTTAGTATTCCTGCAACAGATATGCACACAGCATTCTTACAACAACTATGTGAGGTCACTTTTGATCATCACAGTAATAGTAACTGATACACAATTTGGTACCAGAGCGGATTGTTGCTTCAAAGAACCTTATCATGTTTTTTTGAAAACATTTGTGGAAGACTTAGAATACATGCACTAAAATAACAATTGGGTGCTGTAAGCAGAGCATGTTGGGAAATTTACTAAGAGCACCAAGGACAGCAGTGATGAGAGTAATGCAGATGGTAGAGCCCAAATTAATAGGTTTCATGTAAAAAAAAATCAGAAAATGTGCTGGAGACCATTCATGTGACATTTTATAAAGAACCTGCCCCTCTCTCCCCTTATCCTAAGAACATGCCTAGGGCTAAATTAGAAGTGAAAGACTAATTATTTTGGTTGAGACAAAAGACAACATGATGCTGTGTATATGGTATGGATATTACTGATAAATTTTATGCCGACATATAATGTAAAAAAAAGCAAATGGAACAAAAAGAAATACGAAATGCAGAGTCAAGAAAAAAAAACAGTTAACGGTACAGCTGTGTATGTTCTGAAAGAGAGGTTGTAATTGTTAAGGGGATTAGTCTTATTAGGTAGAGAGCTCCTGTAATGCACTGGCACGATGGGAAAGATCCCTTCATTCAAGACGCCATTCAACTAAGCTTCCAAATTGTGAAAGAAAAAGGTCTTAATGAGTTTTCTGATCCTAGAATAAAACATATAAAAGCTCTAGCAAATATGATTCAAATGCTCACCATCTCAAGCTGGCAATTGAACTTGTCTGTGTCACCTGCATGCTACTGGCTTTGGAGGCATGAATATGCAAAAATAAGGGAATTATGGATTCTTCCTCCACATTTCAGAGAGGGTTAAGACCAGGCAGTGTGTGGCAGTGCTAGAGTCCCTTCAATAATGTCCCAAGAAGTCATGGCACAAAGCTGTGGAAGTGAAGCCTAGGTTTCAGTGCATACCCCAAGGTGTTGGAGATGCTGTAGCTCTGAGACAACAAGCCCTGAATACAGAGAGTGGAGCTAGCACGAGAAAGATATGCTGCAGGAAGCAAAGCTGGACACCAGACATGGAGCTACATAATTTGATACTTTTCCTAATGGTTTTTGGTCTTGCTTCTGTTCAATATTTCCTCACTATGCCCACATTTCTCCATTTTGGGACAGGAATGTATATTCAGTGCCATTATATGTTGGGATCGTGTCATTTCTTTTTGAATTTATGGGGCCTTACAGTTCAGAAATTGCCTTAAGTCTCACAAGAGACTTTATACTTTGAACAATGTTGAGACTGTTAAAGAAAAGACTATGGGGACTTTTGAAGTTGCACTAAATGCATTTTGCATCATGAGATGCCCGTGACCCAATGGGGAGGGAAGGGAATGGGGTATGGTGTTTTGAATAAAAAATGTTTCCTATAAGCTTGATGTGTTTCTTCAGTTGTTGGTACTGTTTGGGTGAAGTACAGTCTAGCTGGAGGAAGTACATTATTTGGGGAAGACTTTGAAGCCTTATAGCCTTCCTCACTTCCAGTTCCCATGATCTGTTTCATGTTTGCAATAGAAGATGTGATGTCTCATCGTCCTGCTCCTGCCCCATGATGCTATGCCTCCCCAAGAATTGGATTCTCCCTCTGGAACCATGAGCCAAATAAACTGTTTCTTCCATAAATCACAACTGAAAAGTAACCAATACACATGCTGAGAAGACACATTCTATCATGGTCAAGGAAGTCATGGTGACAAGCAACTGTTAGGTAGCATAACCAGGGTGCCTTTTGGTCACATGTGCACAGTTCAGGGAGCAAAGAGAGAGGGAAAGTGGGGCTGTCTATAAAACATAAAGGCCTGTGCCCTCAATGTCCTACTCCTTCTAAGTAAGCCCTATTGTTAAACCTTTCATAGCATCATAAAAATCCATATTTAATTGAATAAGAGATGCTCAAACAAACCTGTAGGGAGAAATATTCAAACTGTTAATTATGGTATCTGCAAAGCTAAATCTTTACCTTTATAAACAGCAGATAAGCATGTGTTGGCAAAATATAATGTTTCGTTTATATTTAATTTTGAAATATTTATCTAAAATTAAAACAAGGGGAGTGGAGAGATGACCTAGCAGTTAAGAGCACTGGCTGCTCTTGCAGAGGTCCCGGGTTCAGTTACCAGCACCCACATAGGAGCTAACAATTGTCTGTACCTCCAGTTTCAGGGGAATCAGATGTTTTCTTCTCATCTCCTTGGCATTACATGACATCGGTAGAATTACATACAAGCAGGCAATACACTCACATATAAAACAAAAAGAATAAATGATAAATAAAATCAAAATTAAAATGAAGTTTAAATAACTAATACATCTTAGATATAAGATTTTTGTCTTTTGGCATCATCTTTAAAAATTGAAAATATGTGAAATATTCTTTTTAATCCTTTGGAAATGATTCATGTGTGTATTCTTATTTTGTTTTCATAGTTACATTTTACTTCTTGTAGAAGTTTCTTTTTATCATCATACTTTTAAAAATTATGAATAAACTTTTTCAGTTTCTCAAAAACTATAAGAAGAATAAAAGTCAACCTTCCAGGTTTAGTTTCACTAGTGAACTGGAAACGTGGAATGCATGAATAGCTTTCTTTTGGGATTATTTGGGTATTTTTGTGAGTCACTGAGAGATCAGACTAAAAATGCCTTTTGACAAAGATATTGTAAAAATATGAAGTTGAAATTATAATCTTCTAAAAGCCACTTTCGCATTTTTATGTATTAAAAAAAAAGTTGAAAATCTCACTCATTTTCCTGATGTCATTATTATTTGATTTTATAGAATCTACGGGTATATTTGTGGGCTTAGATAAAATGTGGTTGCAGTAATTCAACATTTCTTAAATGCTAATATGATACAGGAACCGAACCCAATTAGAATACCAGTGAATACAAAGCAAACTAGCCTTCAATTATAACTTTAACAGTAGAAATTTGCAACTTCTGTTGTCTTAGCAAAAAAAAAATAATAATAATCAGTGATAAGTTGAAGCAGGTTAACAAAAGTAATTGATTTGAGCATAATCAAAGATTAATTTTATTATTCAGAAATAAGCACAGATATTCAATCCATGTTAATTGCTTAGAAATGAATGGAGGTTTCTGATTCTTTTGATTTATTTAAAATTATTGTGTTCATAAATGATATGCCAGAAATATATATTGTTTTCTGATTATTTTCTTTTAATTTTCCTATGAACCAATGAGTTATCCATCTGCCTGTATAGCTCACATTTATATTATTCATATTAAAACCTAACTGATCTCAGCACAGATTGCTTGTGTTCTTAACATTAATCTCCATGGTTAATGTTAATTTCTGTGATGTCTATAAAGTTGAAGTGAAAATAATTCCAATTCTTACTGGCTTTATGGCTATTTTTTGCTGCCTGTTTGAGACAGATTTTCCCTTTAGCCCCAACTGGCCTGGAACTTGCTTTGTAGACCAGCTGGCCTTGAAATCACAGAGATCAGCCTGCCTCTGCCTCCTGAGTGCTGGGATTAAAGGTGTGTGCCACCATGCCCAGCTATATGGTTAAATTTTATTGACGTTAGGTATGTATATTTCAAATACATAAATGATTTTCCATTGTTTAAATATGCCTTGAGTATGTACACAAAAAAATGGATTTTGTTTTTTAAATATTATATGAAATATAATTTTCATTATTTTTGTCTTTAAACATACTGACAATTTGAATCATAAAACATATTGTAAATCTTTGAAGTTGAGTATCATATGTACTTTAATTTGTTGTTGTTTATATGCTTTTAATTTTTGCATTTTCAATTTATTGAATTTTTATGTATCTCATACACAACATCTTAATCATCTTTATACCCCCTTACCCATCGGCACCCTCCCATAAGATCCCACACACACTGCATATAATGCATTCTTTCAATTATGCTAAGGCCTATCAAGCTAAGTTGGTGTCCTCTGACATCCTCAGTGCATATTCATGCCCTGTGATCTAGTCAGCTTATCTACAGTCTCTCCCTTAAAGAGGATCACCTCTTCCTCATACAGCAGAAATCAGCTTCCCAATAATTCTTCAGCTAAGATTGAGGCCTAATCCTCAGTTCTGTGTTTGGTTTTGGTTTATTTGTGTTTGCATGGAACTTGTGTGAGCTGTCATCATTTCTGTAAGTTCATATGCACAAAGTACCAGAAGTCTGTAAGACTCTGTATACATGTTGTCATGCACATTCTCCCATGGCTCTTACATACAATCTTTCCATCCCATTTTCTGCAGTGGCCCCTGAGATCTGAGTGTGTGAAGTTTAGTTTGGGAGTCCTGTCCAATGACTCACACTCTGCAGAGTCTTATACTCTACACTTCTGCCATTTGTGGCCCTGCTCATTGCCCTCTGTTGCACAAAGGAACTTCACTGATGAGAGTGGAAAGATCCATTATTATTCTTTCTACTCATTTTCCAGTAGGTTCCATAAGTCTTAGGTGTAGAGGTTCAATTGAAGTTGTGTCACTTAGGGCTGGGCATTTCACAGACACTTAATCTCTGTGTGACCAGTTGTGAGACAGGGTCTCTCTATGAGCCCTGGCTTGCCTAGGATTAACTATATAAAACAAGCTGACCAAAATCTTGCAGAGATCTCCCTGTCTCTGCCTCACATGTGCTAGGATTAAAGGCATGCCCCACCATGTCCAGCTATGCTTTAAATTTTAAGAAAAATTTACAAACAACCAATCTACACGGCTAATTATTTATCCTCATCTAAATGCATAATAAATTTAGAAATAACGTCGAAGTAATCATTCTTTCTCATTCACAATAAAAGAAGAATTGGGGAGGGGTCTTTTAATGAACCAATACTTATTGAAAAAAATCTTTGTTCAAACAATACTGCCTATGTCTTGTAGTCAATCTGTGACCTGGACCGTACTGTCCCGGCTTTAGGGATGAGCTAACCTAGGTCCCAGAGCTCATCCTCTCTTCAGAAATTCACTTACTACATGAAATTCATATTTGTGTCTGACTAAATGCTAGATATACATACTGTACTTTGAAAATTAACTTTTTCATGAGTATATGGGAAAACACTGTACATATTAATATGTGGGTATGAGGCCTGCCAACAGGTTTTAAAAGGCAATATTGTGTGCTGGCATAGTGCACTGTTTATTATCAATATTATGAAGAAAAATGAAATATTTTATTCAAAACTTTGATTTTTTTTTAATTCTACATAGTGTTATGTATTTGGTTTATTTAAGATTATTATCTCAGTGTTAGACATGTTTTTTAACTGTTATCATAGAAATCTAAACTTTTTCAGTGTTTCAGTATTAGTTTTGTATGAATTGGGAAGTGCAATGTTATCTAACATGAGGAGATGATGTAAAAACCTGCCCTTGTTTCACATCATGTAGTTTATATTTATTGGTTAAAAAAAAACAAACGTGGTTTTTCTACAGCTCTAAAGTTGATGCAAGTTTGAAAATTATGTAAATGTTATGATAATAGACATTAGGAAAGATTACTAGGAGAAGTAATAATGAAAATTAACCCTCGTTCAACTGAATCTGATTTTTATGATAAGGAAGCTTTTTCATTCCTATGAGAAAAGAAGCATCAGGAGGATATGCATTGTCTCAAAATTACAGATTGTTCAAATAGTAATCAGATAAAAATCATTTCAAGTAATGTATTTTGAAGTAAAGAGAATCAGAATATCACTTTTTAACTTAAAATTATGCTGTAAATAGCATGTTTCATGGACTACAAAGATGGGAATGACATCATGAATCACCAGAGATAGCAAAAATGCACTGAGATGACAGAAACACCATCATATGCCACTGGTAATAATAAATTCAAAAATAGAACTAATTACCTTTATGAAGACTATTTTACATCAATGTCTTTCCAACACACAGACCAGTTCTTGGCCAAGTAGGAAGCAAGAGAACTGCAATCCACCGTCGATGCTGCTCATTTTAATTAATCAAAGTATCTAATTATAGCTACAGGTATGACATAAAGACAAGCAAATATCCAGATGCAGTGAAATTAGGAGGAGGTTGTTCATGTGAGCAGTCAAAATCAATTGATAATGAGGTCTGAAAGAGTATGTGTTGATAATAGAAGCAAATCTCAGAGATACCACTTACCAAATGAAGATAAAAGGAAAGCTAAACTGTAATGTCAGGTAACACATTTCTTTACGTACCATTAATAGGACTGCTTCTAAAACAAAACCAAATCAAAGGGAAATCTGTTTTCCCTTTACATATTTTTCCATATGGCAGTCAGAAAATTAAGAACAAAATAAGAACACAATGCCAAATAATTCAATTCATCTTCATTTTGAATTATTAAATTATTAAAATGCCAAGAGCATATAAGCATTATAAAACGCTGCCCTTTTGACCTAAGAAATGATAGCAAGCCAGCAGTATTGCTTCACATTTTGCTTAGTCTCCTCTGGGAAGGTTTTGAGCAAGAAAATAAAAGTTGTGATGAGACTTAATATTGTTGAGCATTAAATTAATAAAAGAATATAATTTAAAACTATGGAAGGATTTAGTTTTATATTTATAATGATAAAGAAAAAGTAGTTGAGTGTCTGATAGATGACACTGAAATGGAGTTATACCATAAAGAATATGCAGGATGAAGTCTTGTTCATTCAGCCAATCAGATACCAAATTCTGACTAGACATCAAAGCACAAAGACAAGTAAGGAAAAGTATGCATACAGGGTTCAGTGTTAATCTGAGAATGAGACTAAATGCCTTGCAACATTTTTGTTTTCTTCCCAGATGGTTTTGATATGATTATCAAAATTTAGTGAAGAATTTTTTGGACTTTATTATGTGTACTTCACACTCACAAAATAACCACCAGGACAGGAATCAAAAGAGGTAAAATAAAACTTGTCTGATCAGTAGTACACATGAATATAGACCCAGGGAACAGAGGCTACGAAACCACAAAGATATGAAGATACAATTATCTCACCTTAGTTTTTCTCTTTATCACCATATACAGAGGGTGCAGCAGAAACTGCTCAGATTAGACACAATAGTAGCAACCAGCTAGTTAGTGAAGTACTAATGTGCATGTAGAGAGTAAGGAAACTAGAATTCCTTTAATTCTAAGCAATATGGAACCCTAATAAAATCTGTTTTCTAGGTGCAGGAGAGAGGGCTCAGCAGTTAAGAGCACCCACTGCTCTTGCAGAGGACCCGGGTTCAATTCCCAGCACCCACATGGCAGCTATGAACCATCCTTAACTCCAGTTCCAGGGGATATGACGCCCTCTTCTGGCCTCTGCAGTGTTGCACGACATGGGTGCACTCACATACATGCAGGCAATACACTCACACACATAAAATAAAAATAATTTTTAAAAAAATCTGTGTTGTAAAACAACAACTGCAATTTAGAATTTGACTTGAGAATCAATCAAAGGTTTCAAGTAAGAAAAATGATGGTTTTATCTGTTCCAAGACTTTGTGAAATCAGTAAGTGCAAAGTCCTCATTTCTGTTCTGTTTTCATTTTTTAATAATTAAAAATTGTAGTTATTCAAACAAAGCATATTCATAACATCAAATATCTACTTTTGTGAACCTTCTACCAACCGTAATTAAAGTGCCCTAAATTTGAAATAAACGTACACATATTTCAACAATTCTAGAACTAAACTGTATTTCTGTTGTCATAGTACTTAAAACACTGGAAACATATAAGGGTTGTAGTATATGACTTTAGGAAACTGGGTAAATACTTGAAAGTGCATTCGGGATGGATTCTACCGAATGCATGAATTTGCCTTGATAAGCATGCACTACCCCAGTCCATGCCCTTTATAATTCTATGGTTTGTGACAAACAGGAAAGGGGAATCACATTATATCTTTTTTTTATAGCATTCACAAGCTTTCCTTCTGTATTTACTTAGTGTGCTTGAATTTTTGTATTATAGTAGATATATACATAATGAGATTAATAATGAATATTTGAAAAACTGGAAGTGATTTTCTTCAGTGTTGTCTGAGTAAGTTTAAAATTTCAGTATCTTTAAGGCTTAGATTTTTTTTTGCATTTTCTCTTTAAGCTTCTAAACTTTCATACATTTCCCACTCAAATCCAGACCCTCTCCCTTACCCATACCTCCCCATATCCCCATAAGACATGATACAGGGAAAAAAAAATTAAAAATGATCTATAATGCCATTTTAATAAATACAGTAAACAGGGAATCCAAAAGGAGAAAGAGAATATTTCCTAAAGTCTAATGTTAGCTTCTTCCTGTGAAGGATGTTTTCAGTGACCTCAGGGAGCTGTTTAGGAATGACTTACTTAGTGCAGACAGGAAAATAGTTGGGCGTCTAGGCAGCAATGAGGGTATTAGTTGTTTCTAAGGGCAAAGCATCGTATATCACTCCTTCTTGAAAGCAGAAACCAGCTTTTCAAAAGAGGAAAACAACTGTTCTACATTCTGACCTCTATAAACTTGAAAGGGATTATCCCTCTAAACAAAATATAAAATACAAAATGTGTGCAGCATGCAAACTGACCATAAAGTTTGCAGTCTTCAGTTATTTTCTCATTGTTGTTTTGCAGTGAAAGTCATAGAATTTATGTTTAAAGTTGTTCAACCATTTAGACCTAGAATGGAATTCATATCTATAAAGTGTTATTTTGATAAATATGATAATGATAAATTTGAAAGACCACAAAAAAATAAGATCAAGAAACAAAACTATCAAGTCATCCTGCCTTCTAAAATACGGTTTAAAAAAGAATTTTAAAGCAAAAGAAGCAAACAAGGTAAAAATGTATACTGCCGGGGATATATCAGTGAGTTGAAACTAAGAAGTTGATTTCAAAGTATAACAGGTACACTTTAGGAAATAGACTCAATTGTTACCTTGCTAAATAGAGTGAAAGGACTTCCATTATGTGTGAAGACAGAAGTAGTTTTCTAAACTGGGTATCAATTGTGTGTGAGAAAGCATGGTTGACTGAAGTTTTGAGACCAGAAAAAAAAGAGAGAGGAGAAATGGAATAAGTCTTTTGCTTTATTACTGTGATTTTAGGTTGCAAAAATACAAATTATGAAATATTATTGCCATAGACATCTTAGGAATTTTAAGAATCAGTATAGCAAGACCAAAGACAAGAAATAAGGTGTGGAATTATGGGTAAGTGCAGATCAGAGGTTCTATATCTCTTTCCAACTGAATCTAAAGAAACAAAGCTATGCAAAGGAACGCACTATGCTGAAGCATGTGAGGGAAACCCAGACGGTGCTGATGTTCAACATATGAGTAGGATCTAGTGACAATTCCATTAAATCTAATATAAACGTAAAAAAAAATAATTAACCCAAGATAGAAAATGCTTGATAAGGGAACAAGGATTCAAAACAATTTGGATACTTTTTGAGCTTTTGTACATTTCATACAATAGTTCTTAATCAAATTCAGTTCCCCTCCTCCAACCATGCCCCCATCACCCCTACACCAGGCCTCATGTGTATTCTGCCATACATGTGAAGTCCCAACTGGTCAAGCATTTTACCCAGATGTCCTTTCAGTGCAAGTTAATTCACTGGAGTCTATTCAACCTATCTAGAGATCTTAAGGAAGGCCTACTCTCCATCTCCCAGCAGCAATCACTCTCTAACAGTTCTCAGACTAGGTCTGCTCCACGCCCACTTCCCTCACACTACACTGGGCCCATAAATCCAAGTTTAGCAATAAGTGTATATGGTTTAGAAACATATTCATATGACAAAAAAGGATTTGTGGAAATTAATATTACGATTCATAGAATTTATCCCATCCAACACCCAGTCACAGTTCGCTGAACCAAACAAGTGGTCCTAGGTCCAGCATGAGAGTGAGAACACAGGCCTCTTACTTTTGAATAGCACTAGAACAGAATGATTTTCCTGTTAGCTCAGAGACTGTGGTCCTGTGAAGGACAGTTCTCCAGTGAAAATCACATGGCAGATGTTTGGCAAGGTATGGCCAGAAATCCATAGATTGGTGGAACCACTGAGAAAAGGGTAAGAAAGCTGAGCATAGGTTATAAAATGTTGAACGGATCCTATACAAAAGATCTGTACTTTGGCAGGAAACTGCCAAATCACTAATGACAAGTCCCTGAACTCTTAGGAAGAAAAATTTATTTCTATTTCTCCATCAGGGTTCCTTCTATTGCTGCCTTTTATCTAATTCATAAGCAGCACCCAAGCTCTGTGAGATGTTAGTGAAAGAGTGATGGTATTTGGTGGTTATATGAGAAGGAGTAGTAATAAAATAATACTGTTACCTATTTAAATGGAAAAAGCCTAAACTTAGAGGGAAATACACCTACATACATCTATGTATCTATTCTCTCTCTCTCTCTCTATCTATCTATCTATCAACTATCTATGTCATCTATAACCTATCTAACTGTCATCTATTACTGGAACAAACTGCACATATATGCCTCTGTTTACATAATTCACAATCTAACGTGGAAATTGGTTTAATCTTTGGAATTGATTCTCAAAAATCAGAGGGAACCATTGTTTCACACTGAGTTCCAGCTTTGAGCCCCAACAGACTATACCAAACATAAATGATGACACTACTACACAGTCAAATTAATGCTAGAAGGAAGCTCTCATTCCCCTTTTCAACCATTACAAAAGGTAATGTGAAATAACCTGATCCTAAGCAGTATTCTCCCTTTTATTTTTCTTTCTGTTGCTCTGTTACTTCCTTCAAAAACCCATACTTCCTCTGCCCAGAATGAACATTCATTCTATTTTTAGAATTTATGAATTCATGAATTTTGAATAAAAGCAAATTAAGTCAATTAATACCTAAATTTTTGTTGATTTGTCTTTTTGCATAATTACAAATGTTACTAAGTTATTTATTTATATGAGGAAGATGGTGTTTGCCACTCGGTCAGATGGAAACCAGAAGACAGCTTGCAGGTTTCTGCCAGTTCTCTCTTGCTATCATGTGGGTACAAAAGATCAGAATTCAGATTGTCAGAGGTAGCCTAATACATATTTTTATGTGTAGAGAATGGAAGTCCCTTTAGTAATTTGATATTCCTGAAGTTTTGTTTTCTGTGGTCTATGTGGGAAATGAACATTCCGTTCTGTCTACGGCTCTCCTTTTAGATCAAATTCCTTCACAGCTGAGTATCAATGAAAGACCAGGAAGGAGCCCTCCTCCACAGGTAACTAAGGGCATTGTGCTCTCCATTGTTTGAGAACTTGGCCTCCCTTCTTTGAAGTTCAGAGTCCTGTTTGTTCTTTCTGCTCTGTTTTGTTTGGTTCTTGATTTTGATTATTTACAATTCTTAGGAAACATACATAAACTGCCTGGCTACTAAAAATAAAAAGCTGAGAAAATTTGCAGAAGTTTTGAAGGATATTAAGCTTAAAAGCCCAAATACTATTATTTGTCTCAAATTTGAAATTATTCAGAAAAAACTGTGTGTTTTTGTATAAGCATTAGATTATATTTTTAAATTTAAAGCCTTGTTTGGTTCAGAAACTTTTAAATTTGGAGGTCACACAGTATAATAGAAGCCTGTGCTTTGATTAAAGCACTGAAGTAACACACAGAGACTAGTGCACATTTTCTGGCCCACTGCCAGGGCTGAAAGCTAGAACATTGTTCTTTATAACTTCCAATTACTGTTGTTTCTACTATCATTTAATATACCAAATTTGGAACTTGTTTTTGGTGTTTGTATTATTAGAGTGGATTTATGATAAAAAGCTATTAATGTACAATGGTATAAAGATCTGTGTATTTTATTCCTTACTCTTCCAACTCCTAGAAATTGCCAAGTAAATAGTCACAGCTATGACCAACCTATTTTCTCTCATAGGCATTTCCTTTAACTTACTTATTATATGATTATCTTTATCTTAGTGTTTGATCTTCAGAAGATCAAGACAAATACCCTTGAGTATAAATGGAAAAAAAAGTGTCTAATGTGGAAATTAGGCAGCCCCCAAAGAGTTCAATTTATATACAACTATGATCAATCAAATTCAGGTCCTGTCCCCCATGCATGCCTCACCCATACCCCACTGAACCTCATATATTCTGCCATACATGTTAAGTCCTATTCATTCAAGCATTTGTACCCAAATACCCTTCAATATAAATGAGTCCACTGGAATCTAGTCAGCTCATCTAGAGATTGTATGTAAGGCTTACTCTCCTTCACCCAGCAGCAGTCAGTCTCCAATAATTCTCAGTATAGTGCCAACTGCCACCTATTTCTCCCCTTTGGGCCCTTGTTTAATTGAGTTGGCATGGATCCTGTGCTTGATGCCACCATTGACACAAGTTCACATGTACAATCTTCCAGTAGCCTGAAAGCCTCTGCTTCCCTGCGTTCATGAACCAGCCCTAGTTCTTAGAATCTTTCCACTCCTTCTTCTGAAATGGTCCCTGCGCTGTGGGTGGATGTGGTTCCAAATGGGAGTCCTATCCTACACTCTACAGCCTCTTATTCTTTAAAACTTGTCCAGTTGTGGCCTTCTGTGTGCATCACACTCTGTTGTATAAGGAAGCTTTAGTGGTAAAAGTTGAGGGATGCATTAGTTTTCTCTCTATAACTTGTTTCGCTATGTTCTATGAGCCTTAGTTGTAGAGGTTCAATTGCAGATGTGTCACCTAGGACTGGGCCACATTCAGAAGTATGTTCTCTGTGTCTGACCAGCTGTGAAATTCTTCAGTAGCCTCCATCTGTTGCAAAAAGAAGCGCTTTTGATGAGTGCTGTACAGTATACATGTCTATAAATATAAGGATTGATGTTTAGCATATAATAAGAAATTTCATTTTTCTTGAGATATGAAAGAGATAGGGATTTCTCTAGGATCTATGTGTCTCAGGTCATGTGTGTTTGCCAGAGTTTACAGTGCTACCCATGAGTTCCCTCCCACTGAAAGGGCTTTAAGTCCAATTAGATAGCTGTTGATTAATTCCCCTGAAAATAGTGCCACAACTGTACCAATAGAGGTAGCTGGCCATGCTGGGTGTTATGGTTATTAGGTTTTAAGGCTGGATTGGACTATTGATTGGTTTGATCCATTGGCAGTTTGCATCTCATCATCTAGTGTTATGATAGTCAAACTTTGGTTAGAAGGCTTCCAGGTCAGTTCCTTCCCCATTGTTTCAAGCACTGTACCCTAAGTATGTCTTGTCTTGGACAGTAGGGTCTTATCTACTAGTTCTGGGACATAACCAATACACATTCCAAAGAAGAGAATATAAACAGTATTATCCAGTGTGCAGGGCATTTGACAAAAATCTCAAAATGGAAAGCATTTCTAGCATTTTTTTACAGATGCCATAATGAAGTACTGCAGACTAGAGGCTTAGGAAAGAGCATTTCCCCCAATTTGGGATGCTAGAAACCCGAGATCGAGTTTCGAGTAGAGTTGATTTTTCTGAAGCATTTTCCTTGGGCTACTTTCTCTTTAAGTCAATTTTGTCCCTGGCATACATTCATACACTTAACTGTTTAATTATTATTATTATTATTATTATTATTATTATTACATTGGTTACAATTGATCAGGGAAACCCTGGTGAAATCATTTCAACTTGGGCTGTTCCTTAGAGGATCCATAGCCAATGATCATCACATTCTTAAACAGTAGATGTTACTACTTTAGCATAAGAATATCATGAAAGTCATGCAATGCAGCCAGTTACAGGACCATTCAACATGTTCTGATATTTTTCTGCTCAGTTAGTCTACCCACAGTACTTCATAATGGCACAATATTCATATCATAAGAGTCTGTCTTCACACAAGTCTCAGAGAAAGACAAGCATTCTACGTAACAGTAACAGCATATCAAGTTGGAAGACACATACAGAGTATCCTGTTTTCCATGGTTCACCTTAAGAATTACTATTACAATGCAACTTGTAGCACAGGTTGAGTAGAAACTGCACAACTAATTTTGAATTTTGATATTCTCCAGGAGACCAGCATATGACATTATTTCACTGACAAGTCTAGAATATTAGTATTCCATTAAATCATGTGGGTAAACAACCTAGTCTGTGCAGTTTGCAATGCTGCTAATTTGATATAGGTAATGTATGTTAATATGGTTTAGTCCTTGTACAAAATTCAAATAAACAATGTATGTTTTGTTCTTTGTAACCCCAGCTGGCCTAGAGCTTACTATGTAGATCAGGCTGGCCTCAGTCTCACAGAGATCTGCCTGTCTCTCTCTCTTGAGTACTGGGACTAAAGGGATGCACCATCATTCTAGGAAAGTAAAACATTATTTTTAAGTAATATTCATGCTGTACATTAAGTCTTCAAATGTTTCATTTTACAACTGAAATTTTTGGTTTTTGGATGTTTGTTTTTTGACAGGGTCTCCCTAGTTCCACCTGGAAGTCATGATGTGAATGAGATTGGCCCCAATCTAACAGAAATCCACCTGAGGGCTGGGACTAAAAGGACATACCACCATGCCTGCCATGGCTTGAATTTGGCCATTTGAATTTGAGTAGTTTATTAATGAGTTTAAGGAAAACTTATGTTAAAATTTAGTCAAATTTTGTTTTTAAAGTTGATTTTTAAAACATACAAAGATGTTTTTTGAGCTCTGCATTCTCTAGATACCTTCTGCCAGAAGTATAGCTCATAATTTTTTTTCCATTGTGTATGCTGTCCCTTCACTCTAATGATAATATCCTTTGCTATACAGAAGGGTTTTCATTTCATGAGGTCTCATTTGTCAGTTGTTGATCTTAATGCATGTGCTTTGGGCATAATGTACACAAAGTCTTTTATTGTGCATGTAAGATACCCCCAAATAATACTGGCCATTGTCCATGCTCTTGGTGACTCACCAGGATTTCAGGGTAAGACCCTATTGCTGAAGATACTACATACATTTTATGTAAAATAAAAAAGGAGAAATCAAACTCCTGCTGAATTCAAATCCTCCTCTCTACTAGCAAGCTGTATGTTGTAAGATGCTAAGGAAGCACCCTAAATAGAAAGTTTAGCATGATTCTTACCCAGCTGTGAGTCCTGTGAACTACTGCAATCATTGGCCTGAAAAATATGCACATGTACAATAGTGGCATGGATATTATAGGAGTAACCAACTACTTTCCATTTAGATTCTAAGTCTGCTTCATAGCATGGAGCCCATACCTGATCTTGATATAAGGCCTAGGAACCTATGGCTATGGAAGAAGCCTAATATAATTATTACGCAATATAGATACACTACTAAACTTATTTCAAATGCCTTATTGTTATACCCATGGATTAATGCATCACTTAGCTCTCAAGAAAAAAGCTTAATTATGCAGCAGATGGTGATTAATATAGAGAACCACAACTGGCCAAAATACAGAGAGTAAAAGACTGCAGGTCATTATCTTTGGATAGTTCACATATATAAAACTTCTATCTCCCAAGCTTCAGGGATCATTGTAGAAGAGGGGGAAGAAAAACTGTAATAGCCAGAGAAGGTAGATGACCACAAGGAAACAGTTTTCCAGAATGCTGGTTAGTTACTCCTATGAACTCACAGCAGTAGTGACTGCATGACAAGTCCATTGTAAGTCAAATCAGACAAAATATCAGGATAGACGTTAGGAAGAGGGTAAGAAACCTCAGGCTTATCTGAAGAAATAATGGAAATCAATGACTGATGGGAAGGAGAAATTCAGCCCAGTTTAAGAATGGAACTCTTAGTGGATCAATGCAATACATGAATCTTGATTATATATATTTAATATTTTATTTTTATTTTATGAGTATGCATGTATTGCCTACATGTAGGTAAGTGCACCCATGTTGTGAAATGCCCATGGAGGACAGAAGAGACTGTCGAATTCCCTGGAAATGGAGTTACAGACAGTTGTTAGCTGCCATGTGTGTGCTGGGATACAAACCTGGGTCTTCTGCAAGAACAACCAGTGTTTTAAACCACTGAGCCATCTCTCCAGCCCTGTGATTATATTTTTATTCAAAATGAATGACTAGGAATATATTCCAAGAAATGAAATTATAAAATGGAAATGTTAATATTCTATGGCATCATAGTAATCTTTCGGATTATGCAGAATGTTTTTGGCTCCACACAAGGTTAGAATATATAGGAGAGAACATTTAAGTTCTGAGAACACATTAAACATTTAAAATATAGTTTGAAGTAAAAGTGATTATTTTATCTTGTAGGGAATGCTAAAAAGAACATATGCTATTTATTATGCTTGGAGCAATCATTTTCAGCATAGTAGGGTACATTCTTTCTCTGAGATATTTTCCTATCTTTTAAACCATCTCTTTGTCAGTGTTCTGAGGAAGTTAACTCTCTTGACTTCTCAGTTTGTGTTTCTTGGCCCCACCTGAAAGCACATGATAAAGCAAAAATTTATGAGGATCCAGAGATCCAGACTTGGCCATATGGTCTTACTGTAAATACAAATATGCCTGGGATTCTTTGCTCTGTGATGGTAACACTAATGGCAACATAAACTGAGAGTATACCACCAAAATAGGAATGCTCTCTTTTCCATCCAAGAAGGATGGCAAGTAGCCATATTGTAGTGCATGGATGTTGGGATGAGCCATGCAAATCTGGATTAATCATAGTTTGGGTGTGCCACAGTCCTCTCTGGGCCACCAGGAGCTTTTCACATCATTTTACATTGTCTGTATCTCAGGTAAGTCCAGATATACTCACATCTTTGAGAAGCAAGATGCATATACACCTTTAGAAGCAACAAGTACTTGCAGTCATTGAAAGTGAAACTGGAGACGTTTCAACAAGGCTGTTTTCCTCATGTTGCTTCTGTTTCTCAAAAAGCACCCAATGGACTCATCCTACTACAGAGAAATTTGCAGTCATGTTTGCGTCTATTTTCACAATGGCTAAGGAATGGAAACCACCTAAATGACCCTCACCTGATGAATGGATAATGAAAATGTGGTACATTTACACATTGAACTTAGAAATAAAGAAAAGCAAAATCATGAAATCTGTAGGTAAATGACTGAAACAAGAAACTGTTATACTAAGTGAAGTAACACAGACTCAGAAAAAAATGACATATGATCTCTTTTGTTGACCTTAGCTCCAAATCCCTGGATATGAGTATATATCCTGAAGGAACCACAGGAGTCAGGAAAATGGAAAGGATCTATGAGGATAAATGGGAAGAAGATCTCAAAAAGGGGACAAGTAGGAGTCAGGTGTTATTAAGGGAAAAATGGGGGAAATAGCTATACAGTTGGAGTGAGTGGAAGATTAAAAAAAAAATGCTTAGTATGTAAAACCAGAGTGAAATGTATTAGCTCAAATTTCTGCTGAAAAATACACAAAATAAATATGTGAGTACATTTATACAGCTGAAGGTTATATAACTTGAAACACAATGCCAGGTAGGAGAAAGTTCCCTTTGAGTTGTTGGTCAAGGTAGTCCAAGAAAGTCCTGAAATAGCAAACAGTATTGTCAAAACCTTTGATCACCTCCAAGAACATGAAGCTAAGACCCTTTGATGATGACAGGCCACACTTAGGACACATGGCTCTGAGTAATTGAACTGGACCTGACCCGGAAGCATTCTCCCTGAAGACTAGCTCTCACAGTATCAGAGGATACTATATATTCTGCCAAGAAGGAAAAACCAATCAATGATCCTACCCAACTGGAAAACCAAATGAACAACAATAACTGGCCCAGAAAACTATCTATACTGATGCATGAGTGGCACTTTTACCTTGTGGTAATCAAGAGTTGTTTAATTGGAATTAATATCCACTCAAAGGAAGGAGCTAATATATAATCTTGTAAAAATAGCCAAATATTCATGACTGGAGTAGTCATAGATTCTAGAGAAAAACCCACTTTTGCCACATCCCTAGACCAATGTAATTTCTTACTTTATTCTAAATATGCATCTTCACATTTGTTGACAGGTATACCTTTCTCCTCTCATCAAAGCTTCTTTTTGCAGCAGAAGGGGACTTTTACCGAATTCCAGAACTGGTAAAACACAGAGAATAAGTGTTTGTGAGCTGCTCAAACATAAATGGCACATCTTCAGTGCAACTTCTACACAGGATAAATATATATCTCCACTTTTATCATAATAGTTTCATTATGCATAGAGGGTGAAAACACAGAAACCCACAATTAACCAAAAGCCTGCAGAGTGCTTAACCAAGAATAGGACACCTATTTCAAACCTCTGACCTCCATGGTTCAAGGATCTTCGCAGAAGAGGAGGCAGAAAGATAGCAAGGGCCAAAGGGTAGGGATGACCACAAGGAAACAAAGTTTTTCAGACAGCTGATAATTTATTCATATGCACCTTCAGCAATAGTGACAGCATGTACAAGTCCTATGCAATCTCAAGCCAGACAAAATTTCAGTCTAGTCATGGAGAAGTGGGTAAGAAATCCCAACCCAACCTAAGGTACTTTTGGAAATTTATGGATTGTGGGATTGGGAGACACAATGTCTTACAAAGCTAGAACTCTTGGTGGGCCAAGTGAATAGGCCCACACTCAAGGATATTTGCTGACACAGATCAGACTATACTTGAATATATATATGAGGGTACATTAAATTGGGTGGAGGGGGGAAGAGGCAGGGATAGGGGAGGGGATCTAAAAACAAAGTATATTGTATGAAAATTGCCAAAATTCAATACAAAACAAAAATTTTTTAATTGATATGCAATTATTTTCACATTTCAATCTCTGTTCTAGATTTTCATTACAATTAACCAGCTCTTCAAGTCCAAATTGCTTACTTGCTACAATAGCTCAGTTTCTCCCTCCTAAATTGTTGATTTTTTAAAAATAATTTATTTTAGTATTGTGTGTGTGTGTGTGATTGGGTGTGAATGAGCATTTTGCCTGCATGTAGGAAAGTATACCCATGCTATGCAATGCCCACAAAGGCCAGAAGAGGATGTCAGATCCCAGAAAACAGGAGTTACAGATAGTTGATAGTTACCGTATGTTGCTGGAAATTGATCCCTGGTCCTCTACAAAAGCAAATAGTGCTCTTAATAGCTGAGCCATTTCTTCAGCTTCTAAGATGCTAATTTCTGTTAATGACTCAAAGTCTTTTAATTTATGCATTTAGAGGCATAACTGGTCACATCCTCAGCAAGCCAGTGAGCTCCATACAGAGTCTTATTTGATGAATTTTACAGTAGCAACAATCTTGTCATAAAATTTAGGCTAGATTTTCCTAGCCACTACTAGCAATCTTGTCATTGTCTTAAAATTAAATAAGATGAAAATTTTATACATTCTTGATTAATAGTGGATATTTGTTTTTTGATTTTTAAAGTTTTTGAGATTTCAAGCATAAGTACTCTATTTACATTATTTCTACCCCTCCTACTCCCTTCTGAAATTTTTTTCACACATCTCCACTCCCCTCAATCTCATATAATTTTATTTGAGTATTTATATATGTATTTCATATATATATATACATATATGTTCTATTAAGTGGGTGTGTACATGGGTTCAGGGCTGACTATTTGGGTAGCCTATCAGGGAGCTTTTCCCTGAAGGAAATTTATTTTTTCTTATTCAGCAGCCATTGATTTCCTTTAGTTCTCAATCTAAGGGTGGAGCCATTAGAAATTTTCCCCATATCGTTGAGATTTCATGGGTACAGTTTTCCTAGCATGATTAGAAGACAGCCTCTACCAGCAGGTGTCCTGGCCCCCAGGCTCTTAACAATCATTTCAACTCCTCTTTTATGATGCACCATGAGCTTTAGGTACAGGAGTTTCAAGAGACTCCCAAAACAAAATGAACTATTGCCACCCCTTAGTTATCTCTCAGAATTTGAAGATAAGACCCTTCTGGTAAATACTGGGCTTTGAAAATAAGCTAAAACTGACCTGGTAGCCTCCTCCATGAGGACTACCTTTCACAGGATTACAATCTACAAAGTAATCTTCCAAAGGAGAAAAGCAATCAAGAGTTCTGTTTTGAGTCTTTATAGCTAAAATTCCTTTTGCAAACATAAACAATATCCTCCCCTCCTCTCTTGGTCCCAGCAACAAACCAAGGTCTAATTTCATCAAACTGCAGTCTGGGAAACCAATGAGTTTTTGGGTTTACTTAACAGATCACTGTGTTTACTTACAGGAATGTTGGTGCCCCACCCCCACCCCCAAAAAATAAAAAGCCACACTGGAAAGTCTTCATCCAAGCATGGGTGGTGACTTCCCCACCACTGCACAAAATAGTGAGAGATTCTCCCCTAGACTTTCTCAGCTTATATACCCTTGTCTGCACCTAGGACCAACTGATTGGTTGGGAAGGTCTGACGAATCTTCCTGCCCCTTCTTCCTTGTGGAAAGTAACAGTCAAGAAGCTTGGCTGTGATGATCCTAAGTGGGCACACAAAGCTTGGGAAGATAATATCTGCCCATGGTCTGTCTGTCAGAGGACAGGCCTTTGCAGTATCTATGAACAACCACTGTCCCAGCAAAACATCTCTATTGGTGCAATAGTGCGTTAAAAAAAAATTTATTCATTATTTTTATTTTATGTGAATGAGTGTATTGCCTGCATGTGTGTAAGTGCAATAGTGTCATGTAATGTCCGCAGAGGTCAGAAGAAGGCGTCAAATTCTCCTGGAACTGGAGTTACAGATGGTTGTTAGTGCTTTTTTATCTTGTAGTTAAAACCAACAGCTGACTAATTGGACTTAAGATCCACTCAGTAAGAGGCAATCCATGCCTGTACTATACATGTACCAAATACCCATGAGTGATTACATCATAGTTCCTAAAGGAGAGCCTACTTTTGACATGTTCCTAAAACACTGTAATTTCTTATGCTATTCTATATTATCCTTAGAATCACATGTAAGTCTGGCACTTATTGCTTACAGAGAGCTTCTATTCACAACAGATGGAAACTACTATGCAAAGGATAATTCATGGAGGGGTGGCTAGCCACAGTAGTGGCTAATAGCTCCTAATTAGAATTTTTACTGTATCTCTCGACAGAAATCATTCCCCACTTGTAATCTATCTCAGCAGATCTCAATTTTCCAAGGGAATTACATGTTAACAGGGTGCAATGATAGGAAACCATAGTGTTATTCATTTCTACCAAATGACCTGAAACTAATGTGCTTTAGCTCTTGAGGACACAGCACTATATATTTGTTATTGATTAAATGTATTTACCACAACCTGCAAGACCATACACACACAGACACACACACACACACTCACACGCACACACGCAATTTATGATTGGCATTGTAAACTACGCTACCCATCTTTAAAGCCAGGTGTTTCTGGGATATGAAAGAAAAAACTAAAATCAGTGAACCCTGTGGTCTGTTAGTGAGTCATTAATGCACTGTGTTTGATATTAAACATTCCTTTGTTCTGAGGCAATGCTCTGTGGAAAATATTGTGGATGGAAATATAATTCTCTACACCCTGGAATGGTCATTCTGATCAACACTACAAAGTAAAGAAAATAGTCCCAAACTAAGTAGATATTAATTTTAATAATTTTGTATTCATCTCTTTCTAGAATGGAAGGGTTTCAATATAATTGTTGTACCGACAATTACAAGGTGAGTAATTTTAGATTTAGAGAAATAATCAGAATCATACAATCAGTCACCAATGGTAGATACTGGGAAAACCAGTGACTGTCTTTGTCATACAAAGGAGGACTCTTGGTGGGCTAGTGCACACATTTCTATTCAGTGATAGTGAATAAAGAGGACATTTGACAGACTTTCAGCATGATTTGCTCACCACTAAGTTGTAAAATGCACATTTAGTAAATGTGCTTAGGTGGTCACTAAAGTGAGACCAGAAGACCAATACATGTATCCCCGATCCTTAGTCCATTTATGTATGTGTCTGAGGGACATTGTGATCTTATTCTTCAATCTGTTGGCCATTTTCTCCAGTAATTCATCACAGCTGAGAAGTCTCTATTTATGCCTTAGACCTCTTCTGTCTCTATATAAAATGACAACCAAGGATTTCACTCAGAGCTGTGGACCTTGAATAATTTTCCCTCACTGCTGCCGTATGTTGCAATTCATTAATGAAGCAGTAATGCAGCATCAGTGTGGTTTTGCCTACATTCACACTATTGTATCACTTTATCTGTGGGATAGGTGAGATAATTTCCACTGGTTCAAAGAGATGATACAGAATGAGGGTCTGTGCATATCCAGGTAATAATGCAAATAAGTGGCAAAATAATTCAGGCCAATGATTTCAATCAAAGTTTTCATGTCATGTGAAAAGGCTTGAGTGTGTATCTTCATGTACTATTTGTATTTTTTTAAATATATATTCCTCCTGTTTCTAATTCTGAAAAATATAATTCTAGTGATCTGAGAACACAGCTCTGCATAGACTGCTTTTCCCTATAGCCACTAAAGGCTCCATTTTCAGTTCTCAGACTCAGAGCATGGCTGCATAAAAAGATCACTGTCACTGTGAGACAGTAGGAGGATGTCAGCCTCCTTTGTAGCCATCACACAGGCATCCAGACTTTATGCCTTCATGTTTACAAGCACATGCCATTAATTTGTCAGTCTCTTTAACAGTTTTGCTATCATGAGAAATTAAGCTATATTAAAATTTTTAAATTATAATTCACCTAGAGGAGACATTTGTTATACCTCAGTCAATTTTCTCCTGATGTATAAGAACATCTAAAACTGTACAACACTTAAAATTTATTTCTAACTTTTCTGGAAGATGAGAAATTAAAGATCAAGTTCCCGTGCCTGGAAAGGAACTCAATGCTATATTATCCCATGGTGGAAGACACATGGGCAAGAAGTCACAAGAGAACAAGTGGATTAAAATATTTTATAACAGCCGAGCATGGTGGTGCATGCTTTAATCCCAGCACTTGGGAAGCAGAGGCAGGCGGATCTTTGTAAGTTCGAGGCCAGCCTGGTCTACATAATGAGTTCCAGGACAGCTGGGGCAACAGGGAGACCTTGTCTCAAAAAAAGACGAAAACTATTTTATAACATAGAACAAACCTACTTTTATAATAACAACGATTTCTGTGGTATTGTTATTAGCACATTCATGAGGGATTTGTCTTCTTTTGATTACTTATAAATGATCCTGTCAGTCAAAACTCCTGCATTGGGGATGAAATTTCCAACAAATGAATTTTGGCAGACAAGTTTAAATCATATCAACCAAAATGGGGCTATGTGCTAGTACTCCGTGGGGAGGGGGCGTTTCCATATCTGAGAAATAGGCATGAGGGCACCATGAAAGTGATGCAGAAGAGAGAAACAGGCTGCATAAGGAATTCATCCCAGTTCAACAAACAGTTGTTTAACTTTTAGAAAATGGCAATAAAGACTACAAATCTGCTACATCTCCAAGCAGTTTATAAGAAAAGGAAATAAAAAAAGAAAAAATATGTTTACTAGTTGCTTTTCTTTCTCTGATTCCATTGTTAAAGAGATCTTTGCATTGAAGAGACACAGACATTTTGAGCAGTTTACTTAGCAAGGCAAAGTACAAGCTTGAAAGAGAAACTAGAGTAGATGGCCTAGTGCAGTGGGAGTTATACAGTAGGTTCTACACTGTGGATTTCTAAGATTTTATGAATATTTATGAGCTAGTGTTATATTTATGGGATAAGGTGCCCATTTTCCCTCCCAAATCATGGAGGACAAGATCACCCTTTCTTGGCATTCATTCCCATGAAGAAATTAGTGGAATAAAATACCTTCAGAGCACATCATGTGAAAATACTTTTGTGCCTTAGGTTTTGATATAGTGGGGACAACCAATCTTGCAACCTCACGGATGTTTAACCACAAGGACATCCTGACACATTTTGTGGGTCCGGGAGGAGACGCTGCTACTAAAATTCAGCTGAAGTTTTCTATGTTTCCTCATGTCTAAGTCCTTTCTGAGACTGCTCCTGTCAGTTTGGGAATTAGAGGCAGCAACAGCAGCTACCACTTTACAACCATAAAATACGATCAACCTGCCCTAAGGTGTTTTAATTAAAGAAACACAGCAAACGAAGTCTGAGAAAGAAGGTAAGAGAACACCTGGGGTAGCCTATAATCTGGATCTAATATCAATCTTTAAATCACTCTCAAATGGTTCAGAACAGTATGGCAGCCAAATGCAGTGAATAGGGCCAAATAATACTAATTACTGCGATTAGTGGAAATTGCACAGAAGCACTCAAATTTGCATAATGTTTTCCTCAAGTCAATATTGAAAAGTAAAAGAGGAAATGACAGAATTCTTAGGAAAACAAAAGCATCTGTGCAATTTGAAGAAATTTCATAAAAGGAACTGGAATATTAGAAATCTTGAAAATATAGGAAATTTGCACCCATCTATGAATGTGAACTTCCCCACTACTAGCATGAACTAATTCTGATGATATTTCAAAATGTTTTAAAGCATTTAAAATGTTTAAGTCTGAAAGGAAATTACATTCTAATTAAATATACTTATCCTTCCGACACTGTCTGCACATATGTGCATAACAGATTAACAAGGTCTGAAGTACATTCCAAAGTTCATTGTGAAACAGGACATTGTAACATGGTAACAAATATTCATGAGACCTGAAGAGAGATCATCACTGGAAAGAATGTAGACAAAAAATTTTTATGAGAATAAAGTTTGAGGTTTTTAAGCTACAAATGTTTGGAAAATTGTATTGATTTTTAAAGTTTTCATTTTATTTTATTTAAGAAATGATATTATTGAGTTTTTGTGCATTTTATATAATGGATCTTAATCAAATTTAGGTTCCCCTCCCCTGTCAGAACCCTTATAATTGCCCTGCCTCACTAGATTTCATGCATTCTCTCACATACGTTAACTCCTTTCCAGTCAAGCATTTATATTCAGAAGACATTTTTAATTAAATGTTTACAATTTTCATATAATATATTTTGATGGTATTTAGATCCTCTCCTTGTGCACCCCCCCCGAGCCCCCATCCAATTTAATCTATTCACATACACACATATATATAAGAGCATTCTGGGAATCGAACCTGGTCCTCAAGAGCAAGAGCAGCCAGTGCTCTTAGCTGCTGAGCCATTTCTCCAGCCCAGTGAGGTGAAATATTTTAACTTTCATTTCCCTGATTGCTAAAGATTTTGATCACATTTTAAAGTGTTTCCTAGTCATTTGCATTCATTCTTTTAAGAATTTTCTGTTCAGTTAAATCTGGTGTATCTGGTTCAGTTAAATCCCTTTTTAAAATCTGGTTATTTTCTTGATTAATTTCTTTTTGTATATTCTAGATACTAATACTTTGTTAGATTAATAGTTGGCAAAATTTTTCTTCCATTCTGTGGGCTATCTAGTCATCTACTTCATAGTGGAAGTATCTGGGACAGAGGATGAGGAGGTGCTGAATGTGTCTTTGATGATGTGACAAGAAAATAAGGACTTTAACCTTCAGGTCACTTAACCATGAAGAAATTCTGATCAAGGAGTTTCTGTGTAGAAACTTCAACCAACATTCATATCGATTCAGAGAAGCCAATTATTATCAAGCAATAATGTTAAATCACCTTCAAGCTTTGATTATTACACATCAACAAATTTTCTTAACTATGACTTTGGGACAGTTTAATTATTGAAGTAATCACCAAAATGTATATTACCTGAGAGAGCATATTTCTTAGGGTAAAAGATTCAATAATATTTAGGACTTACAATCTGTTTACTTTAGTGCAGGCATATATTGGTGTGTGTGTGTGTGTGTGTGTGTGTGTGTGTGTGAATGTGGGCACATGCATGCCACTGCACACAACTGTAGATCAGAGGACAACTTGTCACCTTCCATCTTGTTTCTTCTGCTGTGCTGCATATAGCAGGACAGCCTTGGAGCTTCTAGGAAATGCTCCTATCTCTGCTTCTCATCTCATTCTACAACTGCTGCAATTGTAGATGTGAGCCACTGCATCAGGTTGCTATGTGGGTTTATGGTATTGAACTCAAGACATCAGGCTTCTTATGTACTGAGTCATCTTCCTGCCCAGAATTTATTATTTAAAGAAGAATACTAGAAAAAGTAAAGTTTTTTTTTAAAAAAATATCATCATAAGAATTTTACTTTCATTAACCAGACTTTTAAAGAAACATAAGACACTTTCATGCTTATGTAGTAATAATAATGATAATAGTGTCAATTTTGTGTAGATAGCTTTTCTTATCCCTCTTAACTGACCACATGATTTAAGTTGCTCAAAGGCCCTGATTTTTTTAGTGGGGGTTCATTTTTTTGTGTTTCAAAATCAAGAAGTTGGTTTATAAGGGATATTGCAAGGGTGTCTCTTTGTTTAGGTTGATATATTTATTAGGTCATATAACCATTTTTTTATTATCCATGCCACCCTCATATAATGTGTCTGAATTTAATCACATACATGACCAATGATGCATAGACTTAAGATGATAGACATGGAATTATTCCTAAACTTCACTTTGAAGACATAATTTTGTTTTAGTGCACATACCTCAAATTATTCAAGGCTGGATCAGCTTTTCCACTATTCATTTAAGGATATATTGGGATTATTTTTTGCAAGGAAACTCTAAGTTTGATTGTTGTTCAGGGAGGAGAAACAACCTATTATACTAAGATGGGTATAAGTGTAGCTTGGTGCATGTGGGGGTTGAAAGATGCTCAGTGTATTGTTATGGGAGGAGTGTATAGTGGATGTGCACACCATATGTGTAGGTAAAGGAGTTAGCCTTCCAAGTGCATTATTAGAGAAAATAGAATATATCTAACGTCCCAGATTAGCAAATTGTTACCTGTGCTTCCATGCTTTACCGCTGCACAAGCTCTTTTTTTTTTTTTTTTTTGTAAGTGTGAATTTATAAAGCGATATGGGCATGTACGATCTTTTTCATATTTCATCCAAATCTTAAAGAAGACTTTTAAATATAAAATTTTCCTTTAGAAAAGTGAATCCATTTTGACACATTATTCTATGATGCTAGAAATGAAAGTAAAGGGCTGCATGATGCCTGTGTGTGTAGAGAAACTGGAAGCACCAGCAGGAAACAAGCAGGTTAGAATGGGAATGCCTACATAGGGAAAGTCTCAAGATAACTCAACTGTCATCTTTTTTGTTTTGCTTTCAGGGAATTGTAGTTAATCTTTTTTAATAATAGACACAAACTCCTGGTTTCTCTGCTCTTTGGGCAACACACACATTTGGAAGAATTAATTCTACCTGCAGTGTTAATTCGCAAATATACTTGCCTTGCTTTTAAATACTGCCTTTGTTCATCAGATCAAAGGCAGTCACTATTTCCTTTATTATTTCACCCTTTAAAAGCCATCGATTTTGTTTTTAATAGTACTTTATTGATTCTTTGAGAATTTTACACAATATATCTTGATCATTCACAGAACCTCTCATCTATCCCATCTTAGATCCACTCCCACAACCGTATTCCCCTCACTTATATCCTCTATTATTTTAAGACCCATTGAGACTAATTTGTGTTCCCAAAGCCATTTGAGTGTGGGTTCATACTCTGAAGCCTGGGCAACCTACCAAGGATAACACCCTTAAAGCAACTCAGTCTCCCTCTGCCAGTAGACATAAGTTGACAATAGTTCCTCAGCTAGGCTTGGGACTTTTTGCACACCTATTCCTCCATGATGGGATTTTGTCTGAAAGCCACTGATAAATATCAAGATGGAAGAGTGTATAAGCACTGAGTTCAAGCCATCACATACATATAACCAATGAGGTTACTGTAAGGAAGAATATGCTTAAGTAATAGATATAACTATCTGTACATGGAATTTTATAAGATATACTATAATTACTAAGAGTTAGCAGGTTATCACTAAATTTATAACTATGTCAGTTTCTAAAATTATCTCAAAAGGGTGAAATTTTATACAAGTATAATTTTTAAACACATTTAATCCAGCTCAGTGCAAATCAGATTTTACAGAATACCACTTCTTTTTTCTATCCTATAAAGAATGCAAAAAAAATGCAATGTTGAAAGCACTATAATATATTTTGAGTTATGCTGAATGTCTATATAAATAAACAGAGAAAAAAACTGTTACTTAAAATGAAATAGCACCTACCCATTTGCAATCATAATGAGATCATGGTGTTGAACTATCACAGCATTATAACATTTATAGCAAAGCACAGATGAGTCTACAAACCATGTTAAGCATTCAAAAGCTGACTGATTTTCTGCACTTTCACAAATTTTGACTGATGGAAAACTATGATGAAAAGGTACTGTATCTCAAGTTTTTAGTTGTTCATTTTTAGAATATAATTAAGAGTCAGCCCTATTATTCCATGACAATGGAAAAGCCATTGATTGTGCTGCTTTTGAAATCCAGTATCACTTGAAGTACTCTCATAATGATGCCCTTGGCTTAAGAAGAGAAAATCGACGTCACCTAATTAAAAACTCAAAAGTTTCTCTATGCTATTTTTCATAAAACTTACATGGGTTTTGTGGAAATAAAAAATGGACAGTTTCAAGAAATCTGTCAGATAGAGATGAAATGATATATCTTAAAGTAAGTCAAATTCTCAGAAAGGGGTTTGTCGGACTGGAAAATTTTAAGCACAATGCTCACCAGTGAAGTTTGGAGCTGGAGCTCATTCTTCTTTGTTAGCCTCAAGTACCTCAGATCAAGAAAACGACAAGGCTTTGCGGAGATGGCTGAGGTGGAGAATAAAAACATCTCTCTTCAAACATTATTACTCCCAACCTCAGCAAATAATGAAACATTTCTTGTTTCCTTTGTACCATCTTTCTATGTTCTTTGATTTTCTACTACAATGAGATAACCCCATTATTATTTCTCAGTGAATCGACAGCTAGGAAGCCATCTTGGAATGGATTCAACTTGAAGTTTTTTTTCAAAGTCAAAATTATGTGAATTCACATATGTACCTGAGCAAGTCAAAATATCAAATGCAATCTACTCTCCGATTATACCTTTGAAACCTAACTAGACTATAGTTTAACTTATCAAAATCAATTTTTATAAAATCTCTGACTTTCCATCTTTTTAACTCATGCATATTTAGAATTGTGTATTTTCCCCTGTGCCCTGTGGTTCTTTACCACATTACATGAAATAGTTCAATAGTTGCTATTTTTTGGGTTTGTACCCAATATTTTAAAACAATGTGTTTTCCTGTCTGTTATTAACTCTTGGTTATACTCATGGTCACCCATTTTCTCTGATATTTGTTTTATTTCAGAGCATTGCTCCATATTTATTTATTATACTGTATAACATACATAAACATAATTGTGCATTATTTCATTTTTATGATTAAACATTTATTTGTTTTCTGACAAAACTTAAAAAACAAATCCTGGGGCTGGAGAGATGGCTCAGCAGTTAAGAACACTGACTGTTCTTGCGGAACACCCGGGTTCAAATCCCAGCACCCACATGGCAGCTAACAACTGTCCCTAACTCTAGTTCCAGGGGATCCAACAGCCTCTTCTGTCTTCCGCGGGCATTGCACCACGCAGGTGCACCTATCTTCATGCAGGCAATACATGCATACAAGCAAAATAAAAATAATAGATAAAATATTTAAAAAATAAAAAATAAATCCTTCCGTATCTAAATTTTTTCTACAATATGTCCCAAGCAACCCTTCAAGAATATTCTCCTGGAACCTCTGCTCCTCTCCTATAACTCTATGAAATGAATCATTCTCTCTGACTGGGTGTACTCCTCTGTGGATCTGATCCACTGCCTTTTTAAAAACAATGTATTATTTTTATTTTATGTGTATGCATGTATTGCCGGCACGTAGGTCAGTGCATCTGTGTCATGCAATGCCCTCGGAGGTCAGAAGAGGCTGTCGGATCCCCTGGGACTGGAGTTACGGGCAGTTGTTAGCTGCCATGTCTGTGCTTGGATTCGAATCTGGGTCTTCTGCAAAAACAGTGAGTGTTCTTAAACCGCTGAGCCATCTCTCCAGCCCTCCGCTGCCTTTTTTACAGTAATCTTCATTATAAGACCTTTGACACTCTTTGGATGTCAAATAGCCGACCTCAATAACACATTCTTAATGGTTCCTTAGGGCCTTTGTAATTCAATTTCTATTTCCTAGAGGTACATTCTATGATTTCTGATTTCTTAAAATATAATGAGTTTGCTGGTATTCCTTTTATGACATCTCACTAGTTTCCATAATTCCTTATAATATTATATCTTTGAGTATTAGCTGTTCTTTGCATTTATATATTTAAGCATTTGATTGATTTCTATAATTTTGGGGGAAAACATGATTTGCTTGTAGATCCAGCTGGCCTGGAACCTACTGTATAAACCAGTTTGGCCTCCATCTGGCAGAGATTTGCCTGCCTCTGCCTCCTCAAAGCTGGAATTAAAAGTGTGCAGCACCATGCCTGGAAAATTCTTTTGATCTGTGCATTTGTGAAAGGAAATTTGACCTTTTTTGGACCTTTATTTTCATTTTCTTTCATCAGGAGGGCTAAATCTTTGGGCAAAGGAGATTCTATGCCAAGGTTAATTGGTTTAGCGAAATTTTGTCATCAGGATATCAGCAAAGTGAAAAAGAAAGGAGATTCGGTTGCAGAGAAGGCCAGTTTAGACATAAACAACACAGGTCTTCTTAACACAAGAAATAAAGAAACGTTCCTAGTAGATATTACTATTTCTGGAAAGAATTAAATATGCTTTTTGTCTAAATATGCAAAGAGTACACACATAATCCTCAAAATGGAGTACATAGAAGGCATTTTCATGTTTTTGGCAACCCTCAAGGTTTTCAGACAATACAATAGTAGGTGGACAGTTATAAAACTTAAAATTATTTCAAAATAGACTCCATTGGATGAATTTTCACCAAAGAACATCTGAGTACAAATGTTTGACTGGATAGGACTTAACATGTATAGCAGAATACATGAGGTTTGGTAAGGGGTGGGGTTAGAGGTGGAGGGACATGGATAGGAAAGGAAGTCTAAATTTAATTAAGAGCTGTTACATGAAAAATAAAAAAGCTCGATATTTTTTGTTATAACTGAAAAATTCATAAATATTATGGAACAAATAAACAAATCAGTTTCAAGATGAGACAACTGTGCACTGAGTGAGACTAACCAATCTACATCCTAGATAAACATTACCATTGAGTAGGTACACTTGACCTAGACCTTCACCTGTGTATGGACTTATTCAAAATAACATATAGCAAATTTACTAGAAGTGAAAGGAAGAGTTATTTCACAAAATAAGCAGTGCACTTGTGCACATTTTCTTATGTTTAAAATGATGATAAAAAATGAAATACGCTCCCTGTTTGTACTTATATTGCTGTGAGAATCAGTATTTACAGAATAGTAGAAGCTTAGTGGGATATCTTTACACTTGTTACACTCTATTGTTTTTCATTATTTTAGTAGTGTATGAACACCCGGTGTTGACTGAGACTTTTGTAAAATTTGGATAAATGGATGAATA
>NW_008342282.1:3631205-3650162 GCF_000622305.1 Nannospalax galili | reverse complement strand
TATTACAGTATATATCATATTTGGAATACCAAAAAATTAATTATAGGAATAATTGAAAGGATGTCAGTTAAGGTCCTTTAGTTAGCAAAACTGTCTTTGTAATATTAGACTGTATGATCAGAATAGATTTGCCTATGAGTGACATTCCATCATTGCAGCATAAACTCACAGTCTGAAACCAGCCAAAAATCAATTAAACAAGCACAATACCAGAGTATGACATTAGTTCTGTTCTACTAGACCAGCAGTGCTGGTGGAAACAACCAGATATTCTTGCTTCTTTATGTGCAGGAGTCTAAATAATCATTTTAGAAAACAGAGAGTTAAATTGCTTAGCACGCATGACAACGTGGTGGAATAGTGCCAAGGCAAAAGGACTCCAGGAAAGCTCATTAATTCTCTTTAGCTCCACTACAAAAGACTCAGCATTCCTCCTTCCTTTATTGCTCCAAAAATACTCATTTTGGACCAGTTGCTAACAAATACAAAGCAATGAATGCACTACCATAAACCTATTGAAAATCTGAATAAAATGAATAAACTTAAGTCAAAATAAGGAAGAATTGTTTTACAGTATCTTCATTAAAAAAGATGTAACCATTACATGTTCTCAGAAAATGCTGAGAGGTAAAAATATATATTGTCATAAATACATGTATGTTCAAAATATATTATGGTACTATTTTGATTAAGTAACTATTTCCTGCTTTGGATAAAATTCGAATTAGACAACACCATCACAGTTAATAGACAAACAAGCAAAATAAAGCAAGAAATTAATTAAAGCTAACTTTCTTTTAAATATTGAAAGCTATGCACTCATACAAGTGCATTCATATATGAAAAGACTATGTTACAACTAAAGCAACAAATATCTTGTTTTAACATTAGTATATATTATAAATGTGCACTGCCTAATTATATATATATATAATGAACTTATGGCTGCCCTTAAAATCAAAACTTGGGAAATACATAAATGACTACATGTTCCCATGTGATATGGATACTCTGTCAAATTTAGCAAAATATATAAATAACATGTATACTTTTGATGCTTGTTGTATTCTTTTTTTTTATGGGTAATGTGAAAATAAACCCTAATGTCTCATACAATATGTCTGTTTCCATTCAGACTTAGACTTTCAGATCAGTGGCAACGTAGTGAGTTAATAATACTGATGGTAAATAATCAAATTTTAATTAAGAAAGTTAAAACTTAAGAATATAATAAAGAGACAATAGGTTAGAATACGAAATGTATCAAATATATCCTATCCTACAATGTTGCTTTACACACACATTCAGAAAACAGAGTCAGAGTAAAGATGTCACACATGCAACAGGGCCCTTGTAAACAACTCACAATATAAAAGCTATTTAGTATGAAAAGACTTGCAATTTAGGAACCAATCACTAGGTAGATACCAAATTAGCTGATAATTGCCCTAGCCTAGAATAGCCATACTGTTTGGTGCTGGTAATTACTTCAAAATCACAGAAATATAAAAACTAAGCATATTGTTAATGCAAATTACTCCTTTTTAAGAAAAATAATACATAATTTTTCACATTGTTTCAAGCAATTCATTTGAAACACTAAATCCAAAATTATGCTGCACATTATGGTTAGCCACTCTCTCCATTTCACATAGCATAGGTTTACTCATACCACAATTTTAAATAGTTCAGGATGTATGGGTAAAGGTTTACAAGACAAATCATTGTTAATCCTTGACATTTACAAAAATAATTGACTTTTTCAAGGGTGAGAATAATATCATTTATACTGGTTCTCTCCATCTTACTATATAAAAGCTACTGAATAAATACAAATTCCATGTAAACTTTGCACATTTATTTGACTCTTATTATGATGAAAAAGCATATAGACATAATTTACTTTGCTTAAGTTTTTGGCAAAGTTATTGGAAATATGTACTTATTGAATAAGTCTATGTTTAGTCACTTACAGAATATATTATGGTTATGTATTTGCAAGTGAGAGAAGCAGAAATAAATCATAAGCTTTTACAGTCTATTCAAAAAAACGTTTATTTAAAATTTCTTTCATACTGCCACACTTTTCTTCTTCAGCTTCAGTATGCAATTGTTTTTATTTCTTTTCTTGTTCTTTTTTAGAAAATTTCTCTCTGCTTCTCAGCCTTCTTGGAATAGATATGCAGACCAAGCTAGTCTGGATCTCACCAAAATATATCTGATTATGCCTTCTGAGTCCTAGGATTAAAGGTGTGTGTCACCATGCCTGATATTATGTTTGCAATTCTTAAAACTGACTTTTTATGTGATTTTTGTTAAATAGGAAAATTGATTTTAACTTTTAAAAATAAATAAATTCTAATTTATTTAAATATAACAACTTCAATACAAACATGTCAATAAAACATTATTCATACACGTTGATCTTTTCCTATGGCCTTTTTGAGACAGGGACTCCCTGTAGCCCAGAACTTGCCATGTAGCCCAGACTGTCCTTTCTCTCACATTAATCTGCCTGTCTCTGCATCCTAAGTGCTGGGATTCAAGGTGTGGGCCATGACACCTGTCATAATGTACCATTTTTAAATACACATGTTTTGTAGTGGAGTGGCATAGTCATTTTGATGTTTTAGAAGAATCAGTGATACTTGCAAAGTGTTTTTAATAACTTAAGGCTACAATTAGTTTAAACTCCTAAATTTGAAAAGTCAAAAAATCCAAATACATTATCTCTGTTGTATTACATGATACAGATAATAAAGGAATTGTGGGCAAACAGTGAATTCCTGATTTGAGTTCAGTCATTATGTAAATACAGTAAGAATCCATTTTACCGTGAGTTCGTACTTCAACATTCTTTGATGCTTTTAACAAGCAAACAAACAAAATGTTCAAATTAAATATTTTCAATTGTAATAATAATATTACAAAATATCTGTGAGCAATTCTTTCATTTTCTTAAACAAGGACTATTATTGTACATCTAATACGAAATATATAACATTAATTTATTCATATCAGTAAATATTCAGAGATGAGATAAGCATCCAACAACAGTATTGCCTTCTTGTCTCTAAGCCTGTTTAAGTTCCCATGTTTCCTGAGCAGTTGAATATAATCTTGGATTGTTTTCTTTTTGGTATGCCATAGCTATCTCTAAAAAATGCATTGATAGAAAACTCGGAGAGATGATGATTGCGGAGAGAAACCATAGTTTCAGTCTTCTGTAGGGATATGAGATCTGTACTTTAATCATCAATATTCAACACATTCTATACTATTCACTATTGAATATGTCCAGAGGTTGCATTCTGATGATAATTTTACAGGAGATGTTGTAAAATGTGCTAGACACACCCAAGAGGTCAGTCAAACTTTAAAATATTCCTAGACTTGCTTCCACATTATTGCTAAATCCAAATCCTCTAGACACAGGAGAACACAGAGAATATGGACTAACATCTCCTTTCATGATCACAGTTTCATCAGTTTCTGCTTTAGATATTTATTTGAAGGTAGGTTGTTAGGACACATTATAATTGGTAGTGTGTTTAGTCCAGTGTCATCCATCCACACCATTAGTTCTACACCTGTGGATTCAACCAATCTCCACTGAAAATAATTGAAAAAAAATCTTATTTTTATTAAACTTTCACCAAATAATTTATTGTGTCATTCTCTGAATAATATAACAATCATATGTATGGTGTTCATATTACACTAGGCATTATATACAATCTACAGATATTTTAAAGTATGGGAAGATATACATAAGCAATATTCAACCACAGCATAATTTCATGTAATGAATGCATGTTGGTTTTCCTTGCACTAAAACTGTTCTCATCTAATGTTAAAATATTCGCAAAAGCTGTCTTCCAGTGTAGAAACTGAATAATGGAACTCCCATGCATAATATTCAGGAATATTTCTGATGCAAAATAATAGTTTTTGAAATATTATCCATTCTGAAATACCTTAATTATAATGTATTAATAAATGCATTGTCTCACACTTATGTTTTTTCAAACACTTAGAATCCATTCATTCTGATTTACAAGTATAACCACCACTACCACATGTACAATAGATTCCTATTCCTTCTGTCTAACTAAAATTTCATTTGCTTCGATCAACATCTCTATAACATCCATCCCCTGGTTTCTGGAAACCGCCATTCTGCACTCTCCTCCTAGGAGCTTAGTTTTTTTAGTGTTTTTCTGTGACAGTTACTTCATTATTTGCAGTAGAGGTGTTCGCTGTGTCAGTCCTTCCTTACGTCGCTCAGATGTTCTTATTAAGAATGTAAATAAATGTTAGAAAACCACATTTAGAGGATGGTATGTCTTTAAAACTGCAAAAACAGAAATTAAACATGAAGGTGATATGAAGTTAGTTTCAAAGGATTCATGTTCAAGAGTTATTAGCTACTATATATTATTTAACATTTTCCATGCAATCAACATGTATTTTTTTAAAAATTTCCCTCCAATCCAGTGTAAAATGTAATCCTCTTTCAATTAAAATATTTAGTTCATTCAAACTTCTTGCACGTTTAATTTTATATATGTTATTGTTTCTCTTTGTTATGTCTTTCTCCTTCCATTGACTAATATAAGTTAAAAATCTAGAGATAGCCAAATATTGGTAGGATAAACTCCACTTCTAAAGTAAGAAGAAAATCAACATAACATTAGAAAAGTTATTACTTCCAGGAAGATTGAAGACTTGCAATCAATCACGTGTCTATGAGCTAGCCTTTCCCTCCTAATGGAGTTCTTTATTTCATCAACTAGGGGAAACTGCCTATTTTAGTGCCTAGGCCACAAGAAAAATAAATTTTTTCTTTTTCTTTTATGGCACGTTTCTTTTGTATGCTCTATAAAATTGTCTGAGGTTTATTTTAGCATTAAATAGATTTTATAAATAGAAAATGAGAATAATTTTCAGCTTCCTTTGTCATGACCCTTTGAAAGCATATATTTAGTTTCCAAAAATTGCTACTATGAAATTGTAATGAGAGAATTTTAGCATGTTTATCAGTTGCATTTCTATTTTAGAAGCAATTAGTGATCTAAATGTGTTCTTGTTTATTGAAAATCATCCACAATTCTTGAAAATGACATGGTATTGTGTAGTGCTGTGTCTGTGTGTGCTTGTGTGTGAGTTTGTGTGTGAATGAGTGTGTGGTGAGTGTGTGTGAGTCTGTGTGTGTACATGTGTGAGACTTTTTCTGTGTGTTTCCATGCCTATGTGTTGTGTGAGTCTCTGTGTGTGTGTGTTTGTGTGTGTTGTGTGAGTCTCTGTGTGTTTGTGTTTGTGTGTGTGTGTGTGTTCATATCCTGTTCATTGTCTCACATCTGTTCCTATGGATACATAGCCCTGCATTGAGACCAAAGCTTATAAAGAGAGTACCCCATCCTCCAAGGTTTCTTTATCTCCAAAGATAATTTCAGTAGTGGAAATATGAAAACAAATATTTAGTTAGCAATTTTCATATCATTGCTTCTTAGAATTAATATGTGATGTTAATTGAATTAATGTTTAGATTAATCTATAAGCTATTCAAAATATTTAATACTGTTCAACTACAAAAGAATCAATATAGTAATGTAAACCATTTTAATCTTACTTTTCAAAGTGTATTGTCTTGGATAAAGAATGAAAACTTGTGACAGTAAGACCTGGATTGGCCCACACCTGCCACCTTAGCACTTGCAAGCTAAGGGAGAAGTACTGTCATTTAAAATCCACACTGGGTTACAGAAAGAATTCTAGGGCCAGCCCAAGTTTCAGAGGAAAAGCCTGTCTCAAGAAAATAAATTAACCAAACAAAGAAGCAACAATAAAATATGGCATTACTTGCAATACAACATCAATAAAACATGATATTCAATTTTAACTTCCTGTAATTTTGGCTTCTTTAATAATATCCTTCTTAATAAAGAAGAAAGATTGCTAGGCATGGCAACGCACACCTTTAATCCCAGCACTTGGGAGGCAGAGGCAGGCAGTTCTTGTGAGTTCGAGGCCAGCATGGTCTACATAGTGAGTTCCAGGACAGCTGGGGCTACAAGGAGACCCTGTCTCAAAAAAGACAAAAAAAAAGGCTCAATGAGAGAGTATATAACTCCTTAGAACTTAAACAAATTAAGAAACTAAGCAAAATTTCCTCTCCCATTTAGGTCATTATACAATAATCTACAGAAATATAGAAAATATTCAAGTAAGACAAAGAAAACTAATTACAATGTGTACAATTTTGAAGACAATCTAGTGTTTACAGAGATTTTAAAACTTGTCACATGAACATTTTAAAAAATAGTTAATATTTCCATGCAAGAGAATGATGACATGCTTTTTTCTTTTTTTTTTTTTTTGGAAATTCTATTATCTAGATAAACAAACCTACTATTAATTTTAGAAAACACTGATACTATAAGAAAGCATTTAGCACCTTTGTAGAATGCATTTTACAATCCTTATATCATGTATCTATCTCCTGAATTTAAAATTTCAGATGATTTCCAAATCTTCATACAAAAATTCCTTTAAGTAAGCATGTCAGATGCTGAGAATGTTAGTCTGTGAAATAGTGAGGGTGAAATTCACATCTAATTAAGATTATTTTTTGTTTCCATCCATGAAGTGCACATCTTCAACATGTGGGTGCTAGGAATTGAACCCAAGTCATTATTTATTTATTTTAACTAAAAAATTTATTGAGAATTTTATACGTGAATACAAGGTGTTTTGATCAAATCCATGCCCACTTCCTCCCCTCTAATAATATACACATACCCTTAAAATTTCTAAGGTCATAGTTTAGTCAACTACTTTAAGGCACAAAGTGTATGTCCAGTCAAGGCTTATCCGAGAACGTTTGGTTTTTGCCCAAGCTTTATCTACATAGCACATGGAAATTAAAAGTACCAGACTGGTGCAACTAACCTTCTTGCCTATTTAATAGCCATAGAATTGTTATTTTAAAAACTAAAAATTTAAGGGGCTGAAGAAACGGCGGTTAAGAGCACTGGCTGCTCTTGCAGAGAACCCAGGTTTAATTCCCAAAATCCACATGGCAACTAACAATCCTATGTAACTCCATCCAGGGGATCTGACGTCTGCTTCTGACCTCCGCAGTCATTGCATGACTTGGATACATTTACACATATGCAGGCAATACACTCATACACATAAAATAAAAATAAGGAATAAAAATTTTAAAAAATAAAAATTTTACAAAGTGCCTGAAAGATGGCTCAGCAAATAAAAATCCTTGCTACCCGAAACCCAACAACCTGTTTTCAGTACCTGGAACTCATATTAGTGAAAGATAACTGACTCTCGGGAAATTTGTCTTCTGACCTCCGCATACATGCCTGCACTCAGACACAGTATACTAGACACTAAAATTAAATTTAAAAATTTTTTTTAAAGAAACAGAAAAGGTATATAAAGATAGCTTGAATTTGAACCAAACCACCATATGAGTAAGTGAATAGATTCTCTGGGGACATTAAGGATTCTGCATAGTTAGACTATGTATATCATTTTGTAGTTAACTCAATAAAACCTCTGCATTTTATTATCAGTTTCCTCTTAGAAATGGTAATACTGAAGCACAATGCTAAAATCTCAAATCAACACAACTGATAAGGTGAACAGTCAGAATTCAAATATGGTTTTTCTCTAAATTTAACTCCATATTCTTGCCTGTGTACTTCAAAACTGCTGCAAAAAGAGCTTGATGATGAAGTTTAAATGACTTGTTATACAGACACTAAACTGATAAAGTTTTTGCAACAACCTTCTGGGGGTTAGTCTTTTTACTAAATTTTATAGAATATTTATCTGGAAGAAACTAAAGAAATTACATTTTGTAAAGAACCATATAATAAACAGAAGTTTTTAATCCACAGATTCTGCATGTTTCCCAAGATTCTGTTTCTTGTCATCATTCAATTTACAATGGGTAACATATCTTATACAAAGCAGAGACAAATGAATAAGACACTCTCTTTCAAAATATATTATATACATTAAGCTTTTTTGATGATTTCATGAGTGCAGTGCATTTTATTTATATTCATCCTCTCTCCCTCTTCCAACTTCTGTGTCCCCTATTCCCCTCTGAAATTTATATTATCTTCCTCTAAAATTATTATTGTTTCATACATATATAATAAAACTATACTTATTGGACTCAATACTATATATATATATATAAAATAACCTATTAAGTCCAATTATTCCAGTTAATGTTTATATACACATGGATTATGGATTTAATGTTGTTTATATATACATGGATATAAGTCTTAACACTAGGACATGGGCAATCTATCATGGACATGGTCCCCCCCCCCAAAAAATGAATTTTCTTCTCTCAGTAGCAATCAACTGCCTCTAGCTCCTCAACCAGACCTGGAGCCTTGTGAGCTTTCTGTCATGCATATTGGAATGTTGAGTAATGAGGTTGTGTGCAGGAAAACAGCTGTTGGGCATTTATGGGTGCAGCCTCCACGTTAAAACCAGAAGACACTGTTGGTAGCTCTCCTCCCAGTCTTCCAATGCTTAAATTCTTTACTACCATTCTTCCTCCATGATTTCTGTGTCTTGTGTGTCCAAGTTTGTTTTATAGATGTGCCAAGTGAGCATACCACAGTCACTTATTCTCTGCACAATGACTATCTGTGATAGCCTCTGTCCATTATGAAAAGAAGCTTCTTTGATGAGGGATAAGAGTTTCATTAATCTTTGTGTATATGGATAAATACTCAGAAGGCAGTTGGATGCTTTATAAATTTAGTAAAATGAGAGTAGTAGCTTATAGTCTAGTGTCTATGACATTTCTAGACACAGGTGTTTGGCTAGGTTTATAGTCATAGGCATGAGTTCTGGTCTACTGAGCAGGTCTTAAATTCAATCAAACAACTGTTGGTTACCTCCAACATATTAACAACATTATAGCAAAATTAGCCATATCTTTCTGTGACTGGCTGCTATTTTACTAGCAAGACATATACCTTTGAAGGTCTGTTGGTGACTTTTCTCCCACGTAGTCTGCATAGTGCCTTCTGACTGTATGATAGTAGGCCCGAGGGAGGAGGATTCTAAAGTTAGTACCAGCATGAATTCTCCAACTCCTGTGACCAAACTGTATGGTGTCATAAGTAAATAGGGTGTAACCCTCAAGTTCTGGGAAGCATCCATGAGCTATTGTAATAGCCTGCATTTTGGATGCTCTCTTGTACCATGATAACCAACTCCTAAAGAGCTGTTCCAGAACTGAGCTTTGTGCTTGATAGCCCATGGCTTCTGGGAGGAGCAGTAACCTCTCATGTGGGATAACTCCAGTTAAACAATATATACATGTGTATTTTTAAGAAATACTGTTTTTCTTAGGGTTTTTCAAACAACTTTAGTGTTTTTCAACTCTAAATGCCCCTGCTTTCCTTCTGCATGACTCTCAGATACACTTTCTCAACCATGTCCCCACGTTCTTCAACTTCCCCTTCATTATAAACCTGTTCTTTATTCCCTCTTCTGCATTGTATGCTTTTAAATCAATATTTTCATGTAAAAATTTATTTTTACTGTACATGTTGGAAAGAATTTTGGAACAGAGCAAATATGAATTAGTGAATGTACCACAAACAATTTAAAATTCACTCCCTAAAGAAAGTTTTGCTGTGGCTTGGGCTTATGTAGCCCAAAAATGATTTAATCTTCCCAGACTTCCTCTGAAGAGTTATGGGCTAGCACAAGGCACCCTGGGAAGAAGGGTGGAGCCTAGCACAGCAGGACATTGGCACAAAAGGAGGAGGAATTGGTGCCATTCCAGAAAGCATGGAACAGCTAGTGGGAGAGCAAGCCTGTTCTGGACCATGTGGGGCACCAGGAGATCTCACAAGGATCTCGTGGACCCCAAAGAGAACTCTATGGGGCAAGTGGGCATGTGAGGATGCGAGATAAGGCAGACCATGGGCAAAAGTGATCTGGAACTGCAGACCACGGAGCAGCGCAGAGGCGGGCACCAGGTGTTCCCTTCTTTGTAAATCCCCCCCACACCCCGCGAAAGATATAAACTGCAAAATTCAGATAAAGATGTGTTATGTAGTTTGTCTACCAGCCTCAGGAGCAAGGGCCCCTAAGAGAATTTGGGTGACAAATTGGCACAGCCTGCAGGATAATGGCACTAGGAATGAAAAACCTTGGAGTTTGGAAAAAAACTAGGGAGGTAATATGACACTGATATGGATTCTACAATGGATTATAAAATACATAACTAAAAAGGGGCTGGCCACACAGAAGCATGGGCCATGGCTGTGTTGTAAATGTGGGGAAATAGCCAGGTTGCAGGTATATAAAGATTTGTTAAATGTTAAAGAAAGGCTAGATAAACTTTTACAGGCCTGGGACACAAGCAGAGAACCTAGAGTAGGGGCATGGCCACTTTGCATAATAAAAGATTTGCCCAAGGCAGGGGAAGCTAAAAAGGCTAGGGGTGTCCTGGCAGATTCAGTTGCAGAACATGAGAGAAAAATAAACAGGACATTCTAATTTGTGTAAGGTCCAAGGACTCTGGAAAAAAAGTCAGATGATAATGAAAAAAGAAATGACCTAAAAATAAAAGTAGCTAAAGCTGCCCCTCAGATTCAACCTTTGATACAAAAAGGGAAAACAAACAAACAAACAAACAAACAAACAAACAAACCCAGTAACAGTACTGTAGCTAGGAAATACTCCACACTGGAACTGTTAAAACTAGAAAAAGCTTACAAGCAAGCAATCAAAGAGCCCCTCACCACATGTCTAGTGAGGGCATGGGACATGGGAGCAAATAACATCAGTCTAGGTCCTTCAGAAGCTTCACAGCTGAGTTATATAACCACCCATCCATCACTGAGCTATAGGCTGTTCAATCTAAGCTGATGCAGGGGGAGCAGTCCTTAATCGGGTGGCTGGTTGAGAGCTTTAAGATACATAGGCATCACCAAAGGAAACTCCCATAATTAACAGAGGCTGGAGGACTGTAAAAGGATAGGCATTACTGAGAGAACTAGGTATGAGAAAAGCAAAATATGATGTCTAGTTGATTAGACCAGATAAGACTGTGTTCACCAGTGATATAAAGAAAAGCTTAGTTTAACTGGAACCTTGAGAATTGTATGGATCTTTAATGGTTTTCCTAAGCCCTTTAATAGGACAGGATCTTTGTGAAGTAGGAGAGGCTTTAGCAGATCTAAGCGACTCTGACCAACATGTAAAACATGTCTGTGGAATAACAGAACACCCCTCAAGAGATATACAAAAGACCAGACAGAAGAAATAGTTCATTTGGGTTACTCAAAGACAAACAATGCAAGACTTATGTTGAGCCCAAATTCCCAAAGAAAAAAATGATAGAAAACTAAATTCAGTACTAAGGAGTTTCTAGAAGGCTATAAAATCAGAAGAACAGTTTACAAAAGGCATTCAAAGGATAAAAACTGTCCCAGGGTGGTTAAGAATCCCCAAAGACAGATATGGCTACAATCAGGAGGCAGATCCAGGTCCTCCTGACTCAGGGAACCCACAGGTACAGCAAGAACAAGAGAAACCCCTGCCTCCTTACCCCAGTGCAAGGTCAGGCAACTGGAGCCAACAACTGTGTTTCAAGGATAAAAGAATTCAAAGAAACTCCATGTAAAAAATCCCCAAAGTGCTAAAGGACTCCAAAGGAATAACTAAAGATGGTAAAGAACTAACCAAATTAAAACCTCATACCCCTGCTATGGTACCTAACAAGGATCTATGGGGAAAAGAGTTAATACGAATGAATAAAAGCTTTCCATGCTGTGGTAGACCTTGTCTATGATTGATTTAATATATGATGTTAACCTTCCTTTGAGTCTTTTACAGATGTGAAACCCATTTGAAAGATAGCTGAAGAAATGAAGGCCAGCAATAGCTTTAAGGTACTTGGGAGCTTTATGGTTGGATAAGATAAAAACAGAGGCTCCCAAACTATACAACTGTTAAGGAAATCTACAGTACCAGGGGTGGGTTGCCTCCCTATGAGCTGTTGGTCAGAGAGAGATCCTAGAGATCCTCAAATTTACCAGGGCTGTTGCCACTAATGTCACTTGTACACTGAAAATGTCAGTACCATGTTGCTGAAGACACTGCATAATGTGAGGAAAAGAAAAAGGCCATGTTGCTGAAGACACTGCATGGGAGGAAAAGAAAAGTTGGTGCTGAGACCAAGCCAAAAATTCCATGCCACTGGATGGATGATGGTCATAGTGCCAGAAGGTGCTATGTAGATGTTTGGGGAAGAAAGGATACCCTATGATTCTACTCAACAATGGACCCCATGTGCTGCACACTATGGACATGCTGAGCAATACCTTCAAGTGCAATAATGGCTAGACTAACATACATACAAGTGACAAATTTCTAATTGTATAAGGCCCACTCCTAGGGGTGGAACACACATCTGGTGCTGTAGACCAGGCCAAACCCCTGTGTCAAGGAAGGCTACAGGCCCTAGTGGGGAAGCCATTACCAGTATACTGTTTAATGAATATCTTACACCTACTGGGATATCCTCTAGGCATTTGTATTTATATTAGTGTTTGTTTAGATGTGTCTACTTCCTTCCATTTGTCTTTATAGTAGAAGAAACACCACTGAGATAGATCAATGGCCATGGCTTGAAGAAGAATAATGGGGAAGTCCAAGAAGTCACTATCTCGCCATGATACAAAAAGATTGCCCTACATCACTCACCCTATCCGAGGCTCAGGGACCTTTGCGGAAGATTGGCAGAAAGATTGTAAGAGAGGCAGAATGGGGTAGAGCACAATCCGAAAATGATTTATTCAACCCAGACTTCCTCTGAAGAGCCATGGACTCAGGTGCAGGGCACTCTGAGAGGAAGGGTGGAGCCCAGTGTGGCGGGAGAATGGAACAAAAAGAGGAGGAATTGGTGCCATTTGGGGAAGTAGGGAACAGGGAATGGGTGAGCCAGCCCACCCTGGAGGCCGTTGGGTGCTCGGGAACCTCACAAGGACCCTGTAGATCCCTCAAGGAACTCTATGGGGTGAGATGAAACAGACTGTGGACAAAGGCGATCCGGAACTGTGGTCCCCTGAGTCACAGCACAGAGCTGGGCACCAGATGTTCCTTTCTGTTTAGGTCACCCCCCACCCCCACCCCGTGCCCATAGGTTTAAACTATGCAAAATTCAGATAAAGACGTGTTATGTAGTTTGTCTACCAGTATCAGGAGCAAGGGCCCCTAAGAGAACTTGGGCAACAGTTATTACAAATAAACCAGTCATCATGAACAGTTGGGCACAAGCTTCATAAACCTTTTTTGTAGGCTAAATGCTAGGAGTTCAATTTTTAAATCATAGGGTAACAGAATATGCAGATTTTAGGATACTGCCAAATTGTTTTCCAGCATTGTTATAGCATTTTCAGTCCCCCACAGCAATATGAAAGCAATCCAGTTTCTCTGAATTTTCACAAGAATTTGACACGTCAAATTTTTATTTAAGATATTCCACTAGTCATGTCATAGCATTTCAGTGTAATTATAATTTGCATTCTTCATGATGGACAATATGGAGTATTTCCTGTTCAGAAAATGTTCATATCTTTTGTCCATTTTCTAATTGAATTATAGTTGCCTAAATGTGAGGTCTTGAATTCTTCATGTTTTCTACACATTTTGTTGGATATATTTTTTCAATTATTTTTCAATGTGTCTGATGTTTATAATTTTATCAAATAATTTTATTGAAGTTTTACAATATTCATACAATATAATTTGGTGGTATTTAGATCTCCTCCATGATAGATACATGTTAGATGATAGCTAGCTAGACAGAGTGAAAGATGATTAGGTACATTAATAGATACATAGACAAATGGATGGATGGATGAATGGATGGATGTATAGAACATAGGTCATAGAGGTGATAAATAGAAAGTTAGAGCGATGTCAGATGCCTACATGATACATAAATGGATGACTGATGATATAGATGATAGAGAGGTGGTTAGATAGATAGATAGATGATACATAGATAGATGATAGATAGATAGATGATATAAGATAGATGATTAATAGATGAAAAATAGATAGATAGTAGATAGACAAATGATAGATAGATGATAGACAGATAGACAGGCAGACAGATTAGATAGATGATAGACAGACAGATAGATGATTGATAAATGGATGAATGATAGATGGATAGATAGATTGATAGATAGATAGAAAAATAGATAGATAGGTAGATTGATTGATAGATAGATAGATGATTGATAAATGGATGAATGATAGATGATGGATAGATGGATAGACAAATGATAGATAGATGATAGACAGATAGACAGACAGGCAGAGAGACAGATTAGATAGATGATAGATAGACAGACAGATAGATGATTGATAAATGGATGAATGATAGATGGATAGATTGATTGATAGATAAATAGATGATAGATAGATGATTGATAAATGGATGAATGATAGATGGATAGATAGATTGATAGATATATTGATGATAGACAGATAGATAGGTAGATAGATAGATAGATAGATAGATAAGAGATGGTAGATAGATAGAGGATTGATTGATAGATAGATGATAGATAGATAGATAGATAGATAGATAGATAGATAGATAGATAGATAGATAGATAGATAGATAGATAGATAGATAGATAGATGATTGATAAATGGATGAATGATAGATGGATAGATTGATAGACAGATAGATTGACTGATAAATAGATAGATAGATAAATAGTAGATAGACAAATGATAGATGATAGACAGATAGACAGGCAGACAGACAAACAGATTAGATAGATGATTGATAGATAGATAGATGATAGATAGATAGATAGATAGATAGACAGACAGACAGATAGATGATTGATAAATGGATGAATGAGAGATGGATAGATAGATTGATAGATAAATAGATGATAGATAGATATATAGATAAATGATTGATGAAAGATAGATGATAATAGAGATAGATAGATAGATGATAGATGATAGATACATAGATAATAGATGATAGATAGATAGATAGATAGATAGATAGATAGATACATGATAGATAGATACATAGATGATAGATGATAGACAGAGAGAGATAGATAGATAGATTATAGACAGATTAATAATAGATATATAGATGATAGAATGATTGATCAAGACCTATAGAATCTAATTTGTGTCCTGAAATGTCTTTCAATGTGGTTTCATCCACTGGAGCCTGGTTAACCCACCAAGATTTCCATCATTATAAGAGACAGTCTCTCCCCTTACCATCAGTGATCAACTAGTTGCCAAAAATTCTTTAGGTTGGGTTGGGGATTTTTACATACTTCCCCATGACTATACTGAAATTTTGTCTGGTTTGAGCTTGAATGGGACTTGTACATCCTTTCACCAGTTCTGTGAGCAGAAATATGGAAAACTATTTCCTTGTGGATATCCACATATCTGGCTATTACCATCTTTCTACATCCTCTTCCACAATTATCTCTGAGTCTAGGACATAGAAGTCTGAAATAGAAGTCCTATTCAAGGATTACCACTCTTCAGTTTCTTGCTCTCTGCACATTTGCCAGTAATGTGTTTCCTTTATAACCACCATCAACTGCATGAGGAAATTTCTCTGGTGAGAATTGAAAGGTACCTTCCTCTATGGGTATAACAATAAATCATTAGGAGTCTGTTTAATACTATAATTATCTAGTAGAAAACTAGTATTAGGTTCTCACCTATGTCCTGTGTCCTGTCTAGCCTCGGGTTCTTAAGCCTTATGTTAGTGTCAGGTATAGGCTCCATCTCAAGAAGCAGAGCTTAAATTCCATTAGAGAGAGATTAATAATCCCCATAATATTCATGCCACAATTGCACCAGTGGAAAAAATTTGTCATAGCAGTTGTTGTTGTACTTTACAGTATTCACAGATGGATAAAGCTGATGATTTTTTTTCTTTCCAATAGCATGTATATCTTCCAATACTATGAAAGCTAGCCAGGAAAGATAAGCCTTTGACAAAAGCACCAGCTTGATTTCACTTTGTTTGTTCTGCACCTCTGTGTGTAGTTTTTTCAGCAAAAGGGTCTTACCATTACATTCTGGTAGGGAGCCAAGAGCAGTTCCAATGGCCAGTGTTGTTTGAAGGCTTATGTGACCAAGGGTCAACAGGTGCCAGACAGGGAGTCTATTCCTGGCATTGAGGTTTTAATTTGTTAACCTATGATATCTTGAAGAGGTAATGTTCCCCTGTTACAAGGTAAGTCCTTTTACACGCTTCTATAAGTATTAGGTTTCCATATGGCTTTTTCTCAAAAGCACTTACAGATGCTAATTCATCCCCATAACCCCTTCTCTGCCCTGCATGCCCATACCCCTCCCCATTTAAGCATATCTATGAGAAGGGTCTACTTTCCCCCTTCATATCACTGCATTCTACCATCTCTCCAAGGAAACATCCTCCTCATCCACCCATGGCCATTTATTAGTTTCTTCATATCTCTGGATTTTTAAAATTTAAATATGCATAGCTAATATTACAAAGTTAAGATCTAGCTATAAAAGAGAAAAAGTGACATTTTTCTCTCTGGGTCTGAGTTACCTCACCCAGGATGATTGTTTCCAGTTCCATCAAATTTGCTTCCAATTTCTATATGAAAAGGGCAGCAATAAACATGAATGAACAGAGTTTTATTTGTAGTAGTAGTGTATAGAAGCTTGGGTATATGCCCAAAAATGTTATGCTGGATCATACAGTAGATCAATTTCTATGTGTTTCAGTCATCTACATACTGACTTCCATAGTGGCAGCATCATTTTGCACTGCCACAAATACTGGAAAATAATACATTCACATCCACACTAGTGTATATATATTTTTGGCTTGGGGAATGTTAGTCATTATAAGTGGGGTAATATAAAATCTCAAAATTGTTTTTCTATGATAGATCTAAAGATATTGAACATGTTAAAAAATTTTCTCATCCATTTGCATTTCATCTTAAAGGGCTCCTTGTTCAAATCATTGTCCCACTTTTATTTATTTATTTATTTATTATTTATTTTCACTGTATTTTTATTGTGTGTTTGTTGTGCATTTCATATAATAGATATTAATCAAATGTGGATCCTCTCCCCCATCCACACCTCTCATACCCCTGACTGGATTTTAAGCATTCTGTCATATATGTTACTTCTTATCCAGTCAAGCAGTTGTACTCAGATGTCCCTTGGTGCAAGTTCACGTATAGTCAGACTATATAGAGTCAATCCCTTAAAGAATATCTACTCTCCCTCACCTATGAATTACTTCCCAATAGCGCCTCAGGTAAGGTTGGGGCCTGATGCCCATTTTCCTAGTTCTATGCTGAGTTTTTGTGAGATTAAGTCAGTATGGGCCTGGTGCATACTGGAACCATTGTTGCAAGTTCATATGAATAAGGTTCCAGAGATGTGAAAACCTTTGTTTCCTTACATTCATGCACCAACCTTAGCTCTTACAATAGTTCCTCCTCTTCCACAATGGTGCCTAAGTCATGGGTGGGTGTGTTTTAATATAAGAGGCACATATAATCTGTACTCTCTTATTCTCTAAAATTTGATGAGTTGTGGCCTACTGTGTACTTCTCACTCTGTTACATAAATAAGCTTCCCTGGTGAAAATGAAGGGTGTACTAGTACTCTCTCTCCCCCATGTTGCACTAAGTTTAATGAGCATTAGGTGTAGAGGTTCTACTGTAGATGTGTCACTTAGAGCTGGGCATCTCTCAGACATATATTCTCCATGTGTGACCAGTTGTGGAACTCTGAAATAGCCTCTATATGTTGCAGAAACAACTTCTTTGATGAGTGGAATACAATATATTTGTATGTAAATATAAGTATTCATATTTTCCATTCCATAAGGAATTTCATTTGTCTAATGTTAAAACAGACATCATCAAAATTGGGCTTGTTTACGGTTGTGCTCATTCATTAAAAGAGGGCCAAGCAGGGTCACTGGACCCTCACCAGAGTATCCAGCCACTCTTCCCAGCCAACTGTATGTAATTTGGCCTTAATCACACATGGCCTCCTGGATTTGGGGAGGGATAAAGTATACAGTCTGGGGAAGGCTAGACAGAGAAGGCATTACCCATACTGGGTAAAGGCTTTCCAGTGTGCATACCCTCAGGCCATACATACACCTCAGCAACCTTTCAGTTATCTCAATAAGTAAGCTCTATAAATTCATCAATGCCCAAGTAAAACCAATCAAACATTGGTTTGACACTAGAACCTCAAATGTCTCATAATTATTTTTAAAAAGGAAATGAGACTGTAAAAGATGTTAAAAGGCTATGGGAATGGAGATTTTTCCAAAATAGACAGAAAGAATGAGAAAGCCTAAGCAAGTGATGAAGGTCTGTGTAGGTTTGTTATGATATATAAAGGATGAGAGAAAAATAATATACACATAGTCTTAAAATATCTATGGTCATAGTTTAGTCAACTAGTTTGAGGAACAAAACACATATCTAGTTGTGATGGCTAATTCTGGGTATCAACTTGATTGGATCTGAGATTAACTGAAATGAAAGAGATCTTCTTGATTGGATCATCTAAAGCCAGAGGACACACCCTAAATGTGGGCGTTAACTTCTGATGGCAGCCAGTATAAAAACCAAGGCAGAGTAGACATGTGAGGCTTTTTGTGGCTTGCCTTCTCTCTCTCTGGTGAGTTCGTCTTACTGCTGTAGACTGAAGACTAGCTGATATTTTGGAATTTGTCAGACCTTCAGCACTGGATTGGGACTACTGAAACATCCAGCCTTGTGGACTGAGCGACTATGGATTCTCAGCCTCTCCAGTGTGGTGCAGCCATTGTTGGACTACTCGGACTCTATCCTGTGAGCTAAG